>NW_018215175.1:0-1259 GCF_001263595.1 Phalaenopsis equestris | reverse complement strand
TATATATATATATATATATATATGTTGTGTTGTAAACCTAATGTAATGTCCTCTTCAAGAAATCAAAAAGTTGCCGCTCTTGCTTTCTATGACGTAGGCAAATTGCCGAACCTCGTTAAATCCTTGTGTTTGTTCTTAATTCTTGCGTCTTCTTCACCCAAAATTCTCAACAACATGGTTAACATATGAGCCCAAAATTTTCTTAAAAACAAGTTGAATCCTCTTAGAAGTCTAACAGACATAGTTGAAGACCATTCCAACTTCATTAATATCAATAAATAGATTCAAACCTCGTCTTCTGGCAAAATATTATTCCCATCACATTATCATTGTAGCACGAAGTCCACATGCCTCCTTCCCCAAACAATGGTGGGAGGGTGGTAACCCCACGCCCAGTTATCCAGCTCAGGTCAACCAACCACCCCGCTGACCACAAACCAAACCTCTTCATTCCCTATACCTCACAGTATCAGATACATTGTTCTCCCTCCCTTAAACTTCGAATATTAATTATCTAATTTAAAACATTATCATAACATTTCATTTTTTCTTCTATATATATCAACTCCGGGAAAGAACTTTCTTCAGAGCCAAGCCATTCTTCATCCTTAGATTCTTAGTTATTGACAGAGCTCCAATGGCCTCCAATATCATGTCAAGCTGGTTACTTTCTCTATTTTTATTGAGCTTGCTCAGTTGCAGAGTGCAGGCCCAGCTCTCATCCTCTAGCTTCTATGCCACCACTTGTCCGAAGTTGCAGAGCATTGTGAGCTTATCCATGGCCAAAGCAGTGGCCAATGAACCTCGCATGGGGGCTTCCATTCTTCGCCTCTTTTTTCATGACTGCTTCGTTAATGTAGGAACCAGTCTTAGGTAATTTCTTGTCCTGAGAATGTTTGATTTCATTTCTAAGCTTTTGTTTGCATTGCCACATTAGGGTTGTGATGCATCAGTTCTGCTCGATGATAACTCAACTTTTACTGGTGAAAAGAACGCTTTCCCAAATCAAAACTCGCTTCGTGGATTTGAGATAATCGACAGTATAAAATCTCTTGTGGAGGCGTCGTGCAAAGCCACTGTTTCGTGCGCGGATATCCTCGCGCTTGCTGCTCGCGAAGGTGTTGTCCGGGTTAGTATTAAAATATTTGTGCAGTTATATAACATAATAGCGGCTCATATTTGGCTTGTTAAATAATCCATGTTAGATTCATTTGTTAAGCTAAGCACTCGATATATATACGAATCGAAATAAATAAAAT
>NW_018215174.1:0-1258 GCF_001263595.1 Phalaenopsis equestris | reverse complement strand
TGTGTGTCCTGGCCTTATCCGAACTTTTTACGTTTTTTCATAGCTTTTAGCTCTGACGATTGGCACTACAAGAATTTAGCTTATTTCTGATGGCCTAATACAGTCAGAGATTATTTAAAAATCATTGGTAATGTTATTTTTTCCAGTTTATTTGACATTAGAGAAAAACATTTGTCGGTAATTCATTTACCGACGAAATTAGCTACGGTTTTTTTAAACTGGTGTTGGTGCAAATAAGCAATGTTTTTATGTTGTCAATATCCATTGGTAAGATAACTGATGCCCTTAGACCACAAAAAATTATAGCTCTTTTGTCCCAAGAAATGACACATATCAGTTGGAAAAGTGTCGCACGACCATCGGTTGATTGCCCATAATTATCGATAGCCTTAGTTGTTGGAAAAGTATAGAATCTTAGAAATAAGTTACTTATTCGATAGTCAATCGAACGATCATCGAAACTCATCCAATCGATCACAAAGCTGTTGGTATGTCGTCAAAAAACTATACCATCAGAAAAAAATAAATCTCCTTCTATAACACTAAAATTTATGCACCTATAATCATAAGACTATAATTTCCACACAGCACAGTGTACTAATTAAAGCCGTTATTAAACTAATATTATATTAGTAATTAACACATAAATCATTGACATAAATAAAAAACAAATGACTGCATTAAACCAACCGAAAGAACAATTGCTTATAAATAACTTATTATTCGTTCGAATAATTTTTTTTAGATAAACAAACAAAAAAAAACTCCCCACTCATTCTCCTCCATCTTCTTATCATCATCATCCCCATCAACATCATCTTGAGCTGGCTCTTTTAATCCCTGCAATGCATGACGTAGTATCGCATTAAAATTTGTCTTCAACTTTAGCTCCATCTCTAATCTTAGGGTGGCTAGTTGGGTGAAGACTGAGCAACAACCTTAGTAGCAACATGCTTATGAAGCTCCACTTTCAATCCAGTAGAAGTCGATGCACTAGATGAGCTCGAGAGACGAGCATTATAGATTGGCACCTGAGACACTAACCAGTAAACCTTGTCATTTTTCTTACCACTGACAATTTCCCTCCATAGGTCGTAAACAGAAAGAACATGAGCTGCGGTCGAACCACCTCCCAATTATTGGATTCAGCTCTCCTTTAGCTTCTAGATGGTCTTGAAGTGAGAGTTTTTATTTACTTTGTGAGTTGTGCGAGATTTTGTATAAGAGGGAAAGTTGCTGACTTCATCTGGAAAAAAAA
>NW_018215173.1:0-1258 GCF_001263595.1 Phalaenopsis equestris | reverse complement strand
CTACCATTTACACCATTGCTTGCAATCACTCCTCGGTCAACATAATTCAGCATATTGATAACGCAGAACATCACGAGTAGCCTGCAAACGATTCAGCGTTAATATCCATACCGCAACCCCTTCCCCAACACCACATCAGCGAAAAAGAAAAAAGTTGTTTCCAAACACCCCGAGCCCAAAAAACGAAACATTTCAAAGAAAACCCTAGAGGTTCAGCGGAGCCTCTCCGGCAACTGAAGGAAAAGGAGCAAGCGCACCTTTTAGGCGAGAACCACGAAGGCTTCTCCTCACCGCTAGGGCTCCGCTCCTGCTCGTCGCCGCGTAGGGGGATCGCGATCGCCATTCCCGGCAGGGGAGAATCAGCGGTATCGGTCGGCTCGGCAGAAGACTTAGCTTCTCCCATTTAAACAAAGTTGAAAATGACAATTTATATAGGGAAACTTGACGTCCACGTTAGAAGGAGAAAACGTTAAGACGTTTGTCACCGGTTTTGTTCTCTTGTGCCGTAAGTTCCGTACCTATCGTCTTCTTCCCTCTGCGTTTAAATGAAAGCGGAGAAGATGGACGAGAAGAAGACGAAGACAAATGGATTCGAGATCCCTGCTGTTCTTCGCAGATATTCTTCGGAATCTCTCCGGATTTGGAAATTGAACGATCGTAGATAGTTGTGCTGAATTGGCAGCTGGGTGGGAGGAACGGTGGAGATGAAATAGGGGAGGTCTGGGTGCCGCTTAGCTCAGCCAAAACGAGGTGCATGACTGAAAAATAACAAATAATTAAAAAAATTATTGTGTAAATATTTGTGATTTATTTTATTTACACTTTTCCCCATATAGTTAATAAGTTGTCTTTTTATTTTTAATGTTGAGATAATTATAGGCTAATCATTATAAATATTATATTTATATATTTTATAATTGTAAAATTAATGTATTTATTCGTGTCAAGGTCAAATTATTACGAATTTGATAAAAAAAAATAAAAAAATATGAGACAATTTTACGATGAATTATGATGTTTGAGTGAGAATTTGAAAAATAGATGAAAAACAATGGTTAATTTATAAATAATAAGTTTGAGTAATTGCCTCTTCAATGTTTAATTAGAAAAATTTACATATATACCGCTCAATTCCTATATAATTTAATATTTATACAAATGACATCTTACTTATACATGAAAATGTATATTTCACATTTTATAATTAAAATAATATTGTTGAGACAATATAAAAAAGATTTAAGCAGTATAAATGTAA
>NW_018215172.1:0-1258 GCF_001263595.1 Phalaenopsis equestris | reverse complement strand
ATATATATATATATCTAGACTTTTAAACAATAATAATATCTGATCCTTAAGCATCCATCAAGGCATGACACAAATTCATGGAAAAATAAGGGAATTGTTACTAAAACATTTAATATTTGAACAGTAAAATTGATTAAATTTATAAAAAAATTATTGGATAATTGAGCATAAAGAATTGTGCAAGACAAATTTAACACCTCACTCATCCAAAATGAATTAAAGTGATAATTTATAAAGTTGGCCCTACATAGTTGATATAATACCAGTGATGATGAAGTCATGATTAGTTTTATGAACAAATCAGGTCACTTGAACGAGTATCATCCTGAAATTTAGACTGATTTTTGTTTTCAAATAACATTAACTTTATCTCAGCAAAGCTGAGAATAACCTTGAATCTTATGCTATACCAAGAGGCTTTATTAGTCTCAAAATTTAGGAAGAAATCATCTACTCATGCATCATTCTTTAATTGAGTCACTTAAGTGATGATAACGCTTAGCATGTTCCTTGTTTTTTTTTTCTTTTCAAACAAAACAAACTTCTATTAATTAGATAAAGTGGAGCACAACAAGGGCATTTAACAAAAAATGCTAGAGTAAAAGGAGAAATACACTAGGATAATGTAAATTCATTTGCATTGACTGGCTTGAAGCGTAGAGAACATTGGAGAGTGGAGATAAATTATCTGGTGCTTTCTACCCCTTCTAGTATAAAGTATATGAAATCTTTTGTCTGTTACGGAGTCAGTACTCTGAAGTCTTCAATTGAGATCAAAATCCTACTGTAGTAAATGATGGTCATTTTATTCACAAATTGGGTGTAGTTATGGCGTTTCTAGAACTTGCAGATTATTCTGAATTGTAATCTTAACAGCTGAAGAGATTAACATCAAGGGGCTAGTTGGAGCTGGAATATCAGCCGAGAGTACTTCATCTTGTTCTTTGTTTGTTTGCTAGCTGGCCGGTATTAGGTTTAAATATCTGTATTGTATTTCAAATTTTTTGGCCAGAGAAGTTAAAAACAAATACTGTCAAACTTGGCAAAAATTCTTAAATGAAAGTAATTGTGTTGGTATTACAAGCAAAATTTCTAAATGTGTTTTATATCCTGGATCTCTTTTTGCACAAAATAGCTACTTGATTATTAACTTGCTTCTTTTCATAATTAGATAGCATGCATAAGGTTCACATTGATCATTTTAGAAAAGTCATGTTTTTTTATGGATATGGTTGTTCATCAGCAACATTGTTTAATT
>NW_018215171.1:0-1258 GCF_001263595.1 Phalaenopsis equestris | reverse complement strand
AAAAAAAGAAGGCATCCAACATAGAAGAAAGAGCATCCATAACTAAGATAAATAAATAACGTAAGAGAGGAAAATCTTGCCGCAAACCCAAAGAATATGTAAAATAACAATTTATTTCTTCATTAATTAGAACAGAAAAATAAACATCAGTAGTACAAGCTTTAATCCAATGAATAAAAGTCTTAGGGAACCTCAATTTAACCAAACTATCATAGAGAAAACCTCTATTAACCATATCAAAAGTCTTTTTAAGGTCAATTTTGGACAAAATCTTTTACCAAAACTATAAGAATTAAATCATATAAAAGCTTATTAACCAGAATAACATTATTAGTAATATCTTTACCATTAATAAATACGGCTTGAGCAGGATTAATAATATTAGAAAAAATAGGTTTAATTTTGTCCACCAAACGTTTGCCAATAACTTTATGCAAGGTATTATAAAGAGATATAGAACGAAACCATCAAAAGTTTGAGCACCTTGCGTATAGGAATCAAATTAATATAAGTATGTTTTATTCTGTTAGAAAGATTGCCAGAAATAAAAAAAATATTTGAAGCATGAATTCAATCATCACCAATAATATCCTAAAGAACTTTGAAAATTTTGGAAGAAAAAACCATCAAGGCCAGGAGATTTGCTATTACCAATAGAATAAAAAATATTTTAATCTCCTCACGAAAAAACTCCATATCTAAATCCTTTATATTAGAAGAAGAAATAGAATTGCTATATGAATCACTATCAAAAACCACATAAGAAATATTAACATGATTATTAAGAAGAATTTCTTTAATAAGATTAGAATTATTTCTAATTTTAAACTTTTGATTAAAAAAAAAATAATATCATCTTTATCCTTAGCTAACCAATCACATTTCGCTCTTTGCTTTAATTATTTATAAGTATAAGAAAAACCATAACAAAGATTCTTTTAGACAATAGAAGCTTGATTAAGCAAATCTTTGCAAAGATAACTAGTATCTAACAGGGGCAGACCCAGATAGGGTCAAATTCAAAATTTTTACTTATTTTATCTTCAATTTATAATTGAGCATAATTCTTTTTATAAGGAAATTAAAATATAAGGAAATTTTTCATTCAGACCATACAATTCTTTGTATTTGCGAGTCTAACACCAAAACCTTCTTATTTATATTTATAGCACCCGAAATTTTAACATCACTTAAAAAATTAAATTCGACTATTATTAATTTTTTCATGCGTAGATTTATGACACCTTATAAATATAAA
>NW_018215170.1:0-1257 GCF_001263595.1 Phalaenopsis equestris | reverse complement strand
GACGGGCATGTAAAATTAGTGTTGGAGGGTTAGAGGTAGCAAGATAGAACCTAAGGTAAAATGAATGTGAGTTGTTTAAAATGTTTTATAAAGAATAGATTTTAACTCCTGAGGCAAAATACGCAACAAGAATAATGAAAAATGAAGATTCTGACTCTAATGAGTTAGGAGGTTAATGATGATAATGATTCATTTAGCACATCTTATATCACGAGTACTAGCTTCTTTATTTGCAAGAGGGTCATAACGGTGATAATACTATAATATATTCTAGTGCATGAAATTGAGCATAACATAACATAAACATGACAAACTAATAATATTCTATGGCTATCTCATTCATTTTTAGCTTGGAAGATATTGAATCCTTGTCTTCCCCTTGAGATGCAAAGGCCGACACCACTAGGCTACATGCTTAGTGTTTATACATCATAACATTTTATTATTGTTTGATGATGCATTTTTCTTCAATTGTTTTCATTTCTACCTTTTCCAGGCTTCAAAATTAAATTTCTTCCACATCCATGTTCTGGGAAGAGTGTGGTGTCCTGGAAATTTATTAGTTCATTTACAAGACAATATCTCCAAACTCAAATTTTTCTTAAAACTTGTTTATTTCCGTAACATTTGATGGTTCACATTTCTCTTATTGTTTATAGATTGTCTCAGCTCTCGCAATTGATCATTCTGGATCGAGAGTGCTCTCTGGAAGTTATGACTACACTGTAAGAATGTATGATTTCCAAGGAATGACTTCCAAGTTACAATCATTCAGACAGTTGGAACCTTTCGAGGGACACCAGGTTCGGAGCATAAGTTGGAGTCCCACATCAGACAGATTTCTTTGTGTAACAGGTTCAGCACAAGCTAAGGTGCCTACATTTGGCTCGTATTAATCTTTGGATTGTAATTATTTTTATTTTCATCGATCAATCATCTATAAGCAGGAAATTAATTGCAGATTTATGATCGAGATGGACTTACTTTGGGTGAGTTCATTAAGGGAGATATGTATATACGTGACTTGAAGAACACCAAGGGTCATATTTCTGGCTTGACTGGTGGAGAATGGAATCCCAAATCCAAGGAAACTGTCTTAACTTCTTCTGAAGATGGTTCTTTGCGAGTATGGGATGTGAATGACTTCACAAGTCAAAAACAGGTTTGATTGGAACTTGTGTTTTTGGGTTATGAAAGTTTTGAACAGACATTTCTTCAATTTTTTTTTGGACAATTTGATTCAGTTTTAAAGTTAGT
>NW_018215169.1:0-1257 GCF_001263595.1 Phalaenopsis equestris | reverse complement strand
TTTTTTTTTTTCTTTCAAGCAACCAACCAATTGTTAACTTTATCAGTAAGGATATGACAATAAAAAATTAACAGTTTGGAAGGTTTTATAGTGATATACATATACTTCCAAGGGAAAGGTTTTATAGTAAAACAACATAATGAGAAAATATTATTCTGAGTAGAGACATCCACAACTTTAGAAAAAATAATATTAGAATTAGACGCATTTATGTGTAGATTTGTAGCTTTACTTGACTGATAGTCTTCATATATAAAATATCAGCTTTACCAAACATCAAAATATTATCGGATGAGAGGCTTTAGTAAAATCTTTATTCAAATAATTCTCAATCATAATAGGAAGTGTGCCCATAACGATAAAAAAAAGATAAGTTAAGACATGACACCCTTGACGAAGACGAGAAGAAGAAAATTACTATTTTAATTCATTATTGATAATGATAATAAAGTTAACATCATTAATACAAAATTTAATCCATTTAATAAAGTTAGAAGGAAAGTCAATCATTTCCATTATATGAAAAGGAAATTCTTGTTAACTTTATCAAAAGTCTTAGCAATATTAATTCTAGCACAAAATTGCTTAGGATATTTAATGTAATTAAAACCATAGAATTAACAGTCAACAATATCACGACCTTTAATATGAGCTGACTGAGCATGATTTATAATATTATGAAGGATGACTTTAAGTCTATTAACTAAAAGTAAATCAATTGCTTTACAAAAACTATTGCATAAAGATAAATGTCAAAAATCAAAGAAAGTAAAGACATCATATCTTTTTGGAATAGTAAATAGAGTAGTATTTTTAGCTCTCTTAGGCAACTTAGAAGTTTGAAAAAAATATTTAGTAACATTAATATATTTATTTCTCATAATAATTCAGATAGACATGAACCAATTACATTTTACAAGTGTTCAAAGAGAAGAACAGAAAACTGTGACTTCTTTAGATTGACAAATGGGTTGGAGGAATCAACAACCGATAGTGATTGGACATTGCGAGTTTCCTTAGAGGACAACTTATCTCACGACATAAACCAATTACATTTTAAAAATAATATTATCATTTAATAGTCTTTTTTTTAATTTTGATTGCGGTGTTACTGTTTTGTAAGGTGTATATTTTTATTTTGTAACATTCAAACTGGATTTTTACTTCCAACTATGAAATGTGCAAGTATGAATAATTTGGTTATAAACAACATCAAAGTATAAGAGGCAGAAATGTCATTTATTAAAAAAAAAAAAA
>NW_018215168.1:0-1257 GCF_001263595.1 Phalaenopsis equestris | reverse complement strand
TTTTTTTTTTTACTTTTTGCTAAAAATTCAACCCAAGTCTTTTGATCAGCAGAACTAGAGAGTGATTGTTATACACAAGCAGCCATGTCATCATACTCCTCATCATCCGCTTCATCAAACTCTCCCTGCGCTGCATGCAAGTTCCTGAGGAGAAAATGCATGCAAGGTTGCATCTTCGCCCCTTACTTCCCACCAGAAGAACCTCAAAAGTTCTTCAACGTTCACAAAATCTTCGGAGCCAGCAATGTAACCAAGCTCCTCAACGAGCTTCTTCCCCACCAAAGAGAAGATGCAGTGAACTCACTTGCTTATGAAGCTGATGCACGCATGAAGGACCCTGTATACGGCTGTGTTGGTGCCATCTCCGTCCTCCAGCAACAAGTGCAGCTTCTTCAGAAGGAGCTTGATGCAGCAAATGCCAACCTGTTGAAGTATGCATGTAGCTACTGCCATCCTTCAGCACATGCTGGACATCAACAGGTTCTGCTTCCCTACCATTCTTCTCTTCAATGGAGTAATAATTCAGATAATGAGCAGATGAGGGAGAAGGGTGGTTATGTTTATGGGGATGTGGATGGGAGTTAGGGGAGTGGGGAGATTATGTTCTTTAATTAATATGTGGGGTTTTATTGTATGGTTTGTTTGGATATGTATTGATCGTGCATGGCATTGATTGCTGTGTTTCTGTTGTCAGAGATTTATGTACTTTATTGGTAGTGTAATGCCTTTGCACAATGAGGTTTTGTTAAGGGAGTAAATATTATTTATGATGTGATGATTGTTTGGATGGGTTATCTTGTGATATATGATAGTATGATTATATTTGTATGTTGCATGTGATATTTTCTATTGAGTATGGGATTGGGTATTAGCTTTTATTGCATGTTCTAGTAATACTTCTTTCAATGCTCCCTCGTTTGATTTAGGGGGAAATTTGGCAAATTTTGAATTAAAACATTTGTATCTTTTTTTAGTTGTTTTTGTTGGGTTATTGAATTTTTTTTAGCATATAAAAACATTACTTGTATGATAGGATAGTAAGTAATATAATTTTGGGAACATTTCTTAATGGAAATATTTGTTTAAAGATGGTGATGAAAATTGTCGATTTGACTTGTAGGATGTAAAGAGTATTTGCCTTTTAATAATGTTCATGTTACATATTGTCAGTGTTGCAAAGTATGGTATGGTGTCATCAAATGTTAGGGTGCCTTTTTGGAGAAAATATTAACGTTAGGATCACGGATGTGCGGACGA
>NW_018215167.1:0-1257 GCF_001263595.1 Phalaenopsis equestris | reverse complement strand
ATCCCTCATCATGCAAAATTCCCTCACCTCTCGCCCATCTATTTTATATGCAAAAACATTCTGATCTCTCCCTTTGTTCACTTCACCATAAGCGGAAGACCCATTTTCAAGCCTGCCTCAATCATCTATCTCCAAGGCATAGGCACTCACTTACCCACTGGCAACCCCCATCTCTAGAACCACCCAATCCTTTAGAAACCACACGCGCTCAACCCTTCAGAGACTAGAGCATCTACCTTAATAAGCTTAGTGCACGACCCATGCACCTCATATCATAGTGCAAAACATTTTAAGCCTAAAATATTATTCAGACAACAAAATTCAAGAAAATTATAAAAAATAAAAATGTTCAAGTGAAATCTAACACATTAAGCATAAAATAAAATCTATTCGTCCCTATAACTGTTTGTTGAGGATATAAATTTTAAGGTTAACTTAAGGTTATAAAAAGTTAATACTATATAAAGTATAGCTCTATTATCACTCTCACAAGATCTCACGCAGTAAAGAAGTGACTCTTTTCCTCCATATGTATGATTGTGCCATAAAATGACATCACAAAATATAGTGGTTATAACTAAACACTCTGACCAAATGGTTTAAATGATACCATTATATTATGATCACTGTCTAAGCTTGTATATTCCTCAATAGCTCACCCCCAAGAGTTGTGAGTCAATAAGTGAACTTAATAAAGCACAAAAACCCTCAGTTAGATAGAGTAAACTAAAATTATCAATTTAGATAATATCCACTTTAGATCTATAAAGTCCCCTTAAACAACACATCTCAAGGTTGTTGAAAATAATCCTTCAATTAAATTGGATCAACTGCCTATGATGACTAAGTAGATCATATACCACGACAACTTAAACAGATGAAATCATAAAATCTTGATGGAGTTTGTCAAAATCTCCCCACCATCCGCTCTTAACTAATAGTAAAATATTTTATTAAAAACTAAAATTATTGATATTATATATTAAACAATTAATGCCTTAATTACTAGCCTTAATCTAAATTTTTTCTTTATCAAGAGGGATAATTAAATATAGTCTTACACCTATGAGAAGCCTAAGATAAGATCTTAAGGTTTTAGAAAAATAAATTTAATATATACGAGTAATACTTGCATAAATTTTAATCTGCTTCTCAAAACTTAACCCAAAATCAAACAAAAAAACCCCTCACAGAGAGTTGAAGAAAGAAATTTCGAAGTGCACAGGTTTCTGTTGACTTCACTGAATAAATTTTGTC
>NW_018215166.1:0-1257 GCF_001263595.1 Phalaenopsis equestris | reverse complement strand
TTTTTTTTGCATTGATTCTTTGTTGCTCTTTGTTGATGATTTCTTGATAATTTTCTAGTTTTTTTGGATATGATAGATTAAATTTAGCTATTAGCTTTCCCGTTGGCTATCTGGTCAAGGACAATAAACGCTTACCAGAATGGATGCGGGATGGCTTTGAGGTGATTGGATTATTTTGGTTTCTGTTTGTGTTATTCTGTAATTCAACAGTTTTTATTGAAATTTGGTAGGCGGTAACTTTGTGTTGCTTTTACTTTTCTAGGGTTCAAAATGATCAAAGATATTTCATTATCCAAGTTCATTTGAAAGTTTTAGATTATTTTTTATGTTAATGTGAGGGCTAAGTTATGTTTTCCAGTGAACATATTTCTTGCTTATGTAGAGGGTGAACTTGGATGTTATCTTTTTAGGAAAGAAAAATCTTACGTTTGTTCTAGGAGTTTTATCAGTCAAAGCAGTGAATTTTAATGATATTTATCAGTAGTCCTAATATTTCTTATTCTTTATTGCGGTGTTCAGTTTGCCTCATTTGTTTAGAAGATTATGTAATACGGAATGTGTGCAGAATATGAATATAGGTTTTGTTGAGATGGCCATAGGAGATTTCTGTATGGTGGCCACAAACCTTCAAGTTTTAGATGGTTCATATCATTTTGGGAATTTATTTAATGGGACTTTAAAAGAGATTTTATTTAGAAGAGCAAAATGAACACTTATGATATATTATAGATTGATCTTAGAAGTGCAATTGCTCTACTATTGAAGAAGATTAATAAAGGTAAAATTTTAGGTGATAGTGAGATAGCTATGGGATTTATAGATAATAAAAGATTAATGCAATTTGGTTTACAAATGTTTGTAATGTGATATTAAATATTACGGTTTTGTTTGATAATGTTTTGATGTTTTATTTTTTATGAATTAAGATAGTGTTACCCACACTGTGTTGTACAAGTTACTTTGCAAGTGTATTGCGCTAGATTGATACAAGGGAATAACTTCCCTTGTTATTTCTTAGTCACCACTTGCACCAGCTTAGAAAGATTTGCATCCAACTTATGCTCGAATACGAAGAGGAACCATACCACTCAGAAAAATTAGTATTCAAAATTCATCATTTCTTGTGTTAATTAACCTTTTATTTATAATTATAAAACTCCTTAAAATAATAAAATATTAGACTAAATCGATAGCCCCAAACAAAATATGTTGAAATCTCTTAACAAACCCTAATATTGGATTACAAGTCTCAATGGG
>NW_018215165.1:0-1257 GCF_001263595.1 Phalaenopsis equestris | reverse complement strand
TATATATATATATATATATATATATATATTCTTAAGTATCTCTATTAT
The DNA here is from genome assembly GCF_001263595.1 of Phalaenopsis equestris. Taxonomy (NCBI): domain Eukaryota; kingdom Viridiplantae; phylum Streptophyta; class Magnoliopsida; order Asparagales; family Orchidaceae; genus Phalaenopsis; species Phalaenopsis equestris. Next base: position 1,209 of record NW_018215165.1, on the reverse strand, counting down.
TATATTTGTATCAACCTCCTCTAACTTTAGCCCATCTATAAATTATATTCCATGGGTGAACTCACCTTGCCATAAACAAGCTGTACTTGCCAAATTGGTTTGAGGGCACATTAGCAGAAGTTAAGATGGACTCGCTAGCCCAGATTAAGGTGAACTCACCATTTAGGCTTACAGAGAGAACATGAAGAACTCAACATGAACTAGCCAAACCAACCAAACTCAAGTATAGTTCCTCAAGTTTAACAGACATTCAAATGATTTCTTAACGACATTGGTGCCCTCCTTCCATTCAAATGATTTCTTAACAACACTGGTGCCTTCCTTAAAAACAGACAACTATGGATCCAAGTTCCAATTTGGCTACATGCATTTGGTGTTTTACGTTGATTAACCATCAAGTTCCACTTTCTACTTTTTTCAATTGAAGTAATTTAATCTGTAGTTCTTTTTTTTGTAATGCATAAATAACGATCCAAGCCTAGAAATAGAAGGGCACAAGAAGAGCTTAGGTTACACAACATTACACAATCATAGGCAATCTTGGCTAAATTATTATGCTTGATATGTCACCAAAGACTTCACATAATTGAGCGTAGATCATAATGCATTTTTTAATGATATAATTTCGAGAGTCAAATTCAAGGTTGTTTGATCTCCAATTTCAGCAAATTTTAGTCAAATTGAACTTCTCGATGAGATAAACTCATCAACAACAAATTGATTAGATTCAAGTTCCAATGAACTCAAATCAACCAATCGAAGCTTTAAAAATTGATTAAAAGGTTGAATGATCTCCAAGTTATGCCTAATATAATTGAATCAAATGTTTCGATAACATGATCTAATGAGCTCAAGATCACTCAATTTTGAAGGCATTAAAACACTTAAATGCTAAAGGATTGATCAATAGTAATAAAAAAATTAGCTTGAGTCATTGGATGAAATTTATGACATTTTAGTTAAATCTAGCAAAATGCTAACCTAAAAAGTTCATGAAAATTTTATAGCTAAAACTAAACTTGTGAAGAGAGTTGGAAGCCAACGACTGCTATCAATCATCTTCGACCACTACTAGTGGTTACTTTAGCTCAACAATTATCATACAACTATTGCTACTTGATTAATATCTCCAAGGTTTTGTTTAAAAACTATTGTCACTTAATTAGAGTTATTATCTGAGAATTGTTATGACCCTATTGTAATAATAAG
>NW_018215164.1:0-1257 GCF_001263595.1 Phalaenopsis equestris | reverse complement strand
AATGTAGTTACTGAACCACGGAATCTCCCACGAGCTAATGAACCGGGTGGAGGCGGTAAACAAAGAGCATTACCGGCGGTTCCGAGAACAGCGATTCAAAGAATTCGCGTCCAAAACCCTAGATTCGGTGGAGAAGGTCGACCCGGATAATCTGGATTGGGAGAGCACCTTCTTCCTCCGCCATCTCCCCACCTCCAACATCTCCCAAATCCCCGATCTGGATGACGATTGCCGGGCAACCATGAAGGAATTCGCGCGGGAGCTGGAGAAGCTCGCGGAGAGACTGCTGGATCTGTTGTGCGAAGATTTGGGGCTGGAGAAAGGGTATTTGAAGAGGGTTTTTTGCGGGGGATCGGATGGGTTGCCGACGTTCGGGACGAAGGTGAGTAATTATCCGCCATGTCCGAAGCCAGATTTGATAAAGGGATTGAGAGCTCATACGGATGCGGGAGGGATTATACTGTTGTTTCAGGATGATAAGGTTAGCGGGCTTCAGTTGCTCAAGGATGGGGAATGGATTGATGTTCCTCCGCTGCGCTATTCCATTGTTGTCAATATTGGAGATCAGCTGGAGGTGATAACGAATGGAAAATACAAGAGTGTGTTGCATAGGGTGGTGGCCCAAACCGATGGAAACCGCATGTCGATCGCATCGTTCTACAACCCTGGCAGCGACGCCGTGATCTTTCCGGCGCCGGCGCTGGTGGAGAAAGAGGCGGAGGAGGAGGAGAAGAAAGAAATTTATCCAAAGTTTGTGTTCCAGGATTACATGAATCTATACATTCGCAAGAAATTTGAGGCGAAGGAGCCAAGATTTGAGGCGATGAAGAGTATGGAGATTGTTATGAGCTCTCAGCCTATACCCACTGCTTGATTGATTCATTGGCTATTGTTTGTGAAGAATTTAGGGGATAGGGTTTAATTTATGTGTTGGTGGTTTGTTTGAGTCTAGTGGTTTGATGTGAAGACTTATGTGAATTGTTTGGGGTCTTATAATTTATATATTTATATGTGTAGTTGTTCTGTATGGATAGTTGGCTATTAAATTTGTTCCTTGGGGTTTGGGTGTAATGAAGTGTGAGTTAATCTAGTCTTTCTTGTTCATCCCTTGAATATTTATTAGCCACTAAATTTATTATTTAATATTTGTTTGAATCATATAATCATGATCTGATTGACACGTTTGGTTTAATTTTTAAAGCCTTATTTTTTGTGAGGTGAAAGGGCTTTTTGGCTTATTAAAACTTTTTTTTTTTT
>NW_018215163.1:0-1257 GCF_001263595.1 Phalaenopsis equestris | reverse complement strand
GGTTTTGTGTTGTAGCAAAAAGTTGAGCCAATAAATCGATTGTTGAGTCGGTCGTTTGAGCGCTCCTCCGCCTTGTGTTGAGAAACAAATCTGATGACCCAAATGATCCGCAGTGTAACCATTTTTCTTTTCTTAATACTAGTTTTCTTCTTATTTTCACCTTTTTGGTGGTACTGCTCTGTTTGTCTCCCGAAGACAATACAAAGTAGATCTTTCTTGGGGGTATCTACTAGGAGATTTCGCACATTCTCCATTGCAGTGGTCGGAAGCTGGCCGAGTAAACGAGAAGGGATGCAGAGAAAATATGAAATGTGGAGAGTCCCGTTATGTGCTATTGATAAGGATCAAAAGTGTGAAAATCAATTTAGTTTAATTATTGAATCAGCGATTAATAATAAATTTTTATTCTTGTTGTTGTGCCAATTTGGAGTGAGAGAATCTAAAAATTAAAATATGTACATTGAAAATGTGTCAGCACCGAAACTAAGGAGATCTAATGGTCAAGAGAATAAAAATATGACGGTGGATGGCCCATCTACAAGGAAAGCGTGAAACCCACTAATCCGTTTAAATGCAGTCGTTCGAGTCAAAGCCGAGCGAGCCATGAGAAGAGCAAAAAGATGACCAAATGATCCGAGCTTGAACCGTTTGGTCAAAAACGAGACAAAAAGGCATCCGAACCAACCACCACGAAGAAATCGACCTAAGGAAAGGCCAAATCTCTGAACATCTCCTATCATGGTGGGGATATCTAAAAGGATATGTAAAAGTCTCCCAATCTATTATCACGAGTCGACGGTCGATCTAGATAACTAAAAAACCTAGCCGACTGAATTAGTCCTGCGGATCTTAAACTAATCAAGCTCAGTCGACCGTGCCAGAGAATAGTCAAGCGATAGACTCACATGTAAAATCTAAGAATATACTATATAACTCTCTTTAAGGTAGATGCAAAAATAAAACAAATAAATTATAATTCTGCAAATAAATTACTCAAAAACTCCTTCAGGCATCCATCGAATCAACTTTTAAGATTTCCTTATATTTATTTACAGCTAATGTGTCACAAATTTGAGTCAGTTACTCAAATTTTAAGATGAGAAATGATAGCCAATCATTGTTAATTCATAGATTAAATACAAAAAATAAAATAAAATATATAAAATATAAAAATATATAAAAAAAAAAGGAAGAAAGGAAATCTGCAGGCGCAACACTATCGGATATCTTGTTTTGAGAGTGTGGTAATGACTTCTT
>NW_018215162.1:0-1256 GCF_001263595.1 Phalaenopsis equestris | reverse complement strand
ATAAGTCTCTCCAACCAAGAGCAACAAGCTGAAAGCACATCCTAACCATTCAAATAGTAATATTTACAATTAAATTGCCCGTCTACACCAAAGAATTATAATGTGTACCATGCAAGAATAACAGGACAAATTATCTTTAGATTTGAATACATGAAAAATAATAATAATACTTGAAGCAAATTAAATTATTGAATGTACATGCAATTCAAGATTTATTGTTAGGTAGAAATGCCTAAAAAAATAATGGAATAGCTGCAAGAAATAAGTATTTTTTTCCAATAAAATAATTGCAATAAATTAAAATAGTGAAAAAGAAAGCTACCTGAGAATCTTCTTGCTCATATAGTTCCACATGTTGGCACTCATAATTAGTTTTTTGAACACCACTTGTCATTTTCTATGAACCAGTTTCCTAGTGATTTATAGCAAATTTGCTTTCCAAAGCCGTCCTGATATCTCACTGAATTAGCAAAGCATTTGACATAAGTAGGATAAAAAAACATAAAAAACAATAATCAATCATCAATTTTTCTAACATTTCAAGAACTTCCACGGAAGAAAATGAAAACAACAAAGACATCATAGTATAGTTTAATAAGAGAAAAGGTAAGATAGATATCCATAAGTGATGAGACATATCAAAATAACCAGAAAAATAAATAAAATTGAAAATTGAGTGTTTTTCAAAAAAAGAATGTTATAACACCTTATAATAAAGTTTAAGTACACAATAAAGTGCACTAAAGTTAAAATAACAACTTCAAAAAAAAAAAATAATGAATATGCCTTGATATTTATAAATAAATATTTAGAACAAGCTCCTATCAAAACACTAAAAGAAATAATGATACAATTAGCATTTCGGACTATGAATATATTTAATTTAAAAATAAATGTTTTTTGTGACCCATTCAATTTTTAGCATTATGATATCATTCAATATTGTTATTCAACTTTAATAGTTTAAAGGAAGTATGTATGCTGCAAATAGGGAAATTCATCCCCTTGAAAACAATTTGAATATGACAACAAAAAGGGGAGATTTTTATTTACATCAATACATACGATTTCCATTGAGTGGCAATGCACTTCAAATGAAATTAAAAAGTGATTGATAAGTCAAAGGAATAGATAAAAAATAAAAAATAACACCTCTTACGTCATCGGATTTTCTTATCATATACTTAACCCACCATTTTAAGCTTGAAAAATGAATAACAACACCACTTTTGTAGTTTCTAGTATGAAAGCACTAA
>NW_018215161.1:0-1256 GCF_001263595.1 Phalaenopsis equestris | reverse complement strand
TTGCAATTATATTATTGTTTAATTTTTTTTTCTCAATTTCAGCACATTGTCATTAGAACATTAGACTAATTTGGCATGTTGGCCTTATGATCTCAGCTAGTTGCTTCTCTGAAATTCATTTCTTCATGACATAATTACATCGGTAGTACTAAGTGAGCAATAAAATTACATGGCATATGCCGCTGGCCCCCCTCATTATTATATTAATGAATTATAATCAAGATTTATGTGTGCATGTTCACGCATGTATGTAATCATGCATTTAAAAAAGTTAACTGATAACTAATTTCAAATTAGTAAATCTAAATTGTAGCCTTTTGCACAAACAAGTTAAAACCTAAGGAAGACTAGCAAACAACCCCACATGATAAATCGTTGAGAAAATATAAATAAATAGATAATATTGTAGAACATTAATTTCTTTATTATGATTCTCTAAACAAGGATCAGAACTTCCAAAAACAAATGCAAAAACATATGGAATTTATGCAGCATGAAGGTGCCCACATTCTTAAAGAGAAATTAGTGCTTTACTATATTGCACTTTTTCATTAGATTTTGCGTTAACGATTCATGTTTTATTGTACCATAAACAATTTTATAACACATGAATCACAAGACAATTTAACGATCCATATAAAGAGACTAAAATAATCTCTATTATCTTTCTTAAAGCAAGGGTAAAAATGTAATCATCTATGCTCTGTTTTAGCCGCTATAAATAGAAGACCTGTGACTTTTGGGCTTTTCTCTCTCAACCTCTCATGTATGGTCCCCTCTCTTGTAACCAAAAAATATGCAAGGAAATAGAATGGGTCTAACAGCCCCCAGAACAACTCATTGGTTCGTATGGGGCAAGTCTTTCTCCCTTTTTCTCACTCTCTCTCTTAGTCTTCGCTCGTTAATGTAAAATAAGATTTAATATAAAAGACTTGTCAACCTCCTCTTATACTTCGTATGTGAAAGCGCTATATCGGTGTGCTTCGAGGCCCACTTTTCCTTGCAGTTAGAGCGGCGATTCAACTTTGTCTGCTCCATCTTCCTCTGATACTTGGGAGAGTCTCAGGCCCTCAAAAGTGAGACAAACACATCCTCTCCCATCAACTTAGCCATACGTGTCCGACGTATATCACTGAATTGGTCGCGCAGACGATCGCTCACCTTGTGCTCGAAGTTCCTGTGAATTTTGCTTCATCTTCGAAGGACCAGGACTATCTTTTTTGTAAATTGAATTAGAAATTGTTAGATTCATAAAA
>NW_018215160.1:0-1256 GCF_001263595.1 Phalaenopsis equestris | reverse complement strand
ACCAGGCTTGGGTGGACAACAGATCTTAGGTGACCCAGGTAATTCACAAGATTAATTAGTGTACAATTCAAATAACCACTGAAGTTTTTCTTGCCTCTAACTTTCATTTATTTTTATTTTATAGGAGACCTTTCAATGGATGAAGAAGATTCAATCCTAGCAATAAGGCAGTATTACGATCACAGATCGTGATCCGTCAAAGTATGACCTATGGAGGGAGGCTGTTGGATGAAGTAAAAGGTTTGGGTCTACGAATTGGGGTCTCAAGTGTTGACCAACAACGCTCGTCCCTCTAGCTCATCAGGTGTATCGACTTCTACTGCTTAGGTGGAGGATCTTCGTAAGCAGTTTGTCACGTTTACTTCTAATATTAAGATTGGAGTTGCTGCTGAGGTTGTTGCTCAGATCTCTACCCAGCTAGCCCAAATGAGATCTGAAATGGAGTTAAAGATGAAGGCGGAGTTCGATGCAATACTGCTTCAAGCACAACAGAGAGGAAAACAGTCAGTTGAGGAAGATTTTGACGAGAAAGATGATGAGAGGATGGATGGCAAGGAGGGAATTTTTTGTCTTGTTTGTTTATTTACAACAATTAATTTTAACGAAGATTAACTTTTTATGTTCAAGTGATCATTTTGGTTGGTTTAATGCAATTGTATTTTTTTTCTCTTATGATTTATATGTTAGCTACAACTGTGATATTAGTTTAATAACTATTTGGAAATTGTGTTAAAATTGTAATTGTAGTTATAGGATTGAAGTTGTGGAAATTAAAGTGTTTAAGAAACATATTAATGTTTTTTCTGATGCTATAGATTTTCGACGACTTACCATTAGCATTATGAAGGTTTTCTCATTAAATTTGACAGTTTGTAATCGTCAGTTAATTCTGCAACAACAAACCGATGGTATTTTGACGGACTCGTAATTTCTGATGGACATTTTTTACGGCCTAGAATCTGATGACAAGTGACAATTTTATGATTTTTGCTCCAATTTTCTAACGGAATGGATTGTCGGTCATTTTTGACAGGCACCGATGGTTGTGCTACACTTTTCCGATGGCGACGCTACACATTTCAAATGGTTGTACTACACTAATTCGATGGACAAATTGCTGACCATATTACAGATGGAAACTGATGGTGTACCAATAATATGAATTTAAACCTATTGCGACAGTTTTATCTCATCAATAAGTCGTCGGCTAATGTAAGTCATAGGTAATTTCATCAATAAAAGAATTATCGACAAGC
>NW_018215159.1:0-1256 GCF_001263595.1 Phalaenopsis equestris | reverse complement strand
TTTTTTTAATGAGAAAATTAACACACGCATCTTTCATGCATTTTATTTTTATAAACTTAATTAGTTTAAATATCTTTTGCTTAAATTTATTAATACCCTTGTGAAGGATGGAGAAAATGAAGCATGCCTAAAATCTGGTCTTATTCATGATTAATTTCAAGCTCGCTAAGTATGAATACGAGGTGTTAATTTGGGTCGACAGATTGGGTTCGGTTTTGGCTCGATCGAAATTGATTGGATCTGAATAGATTTGACCCAAATTCGACCTAAATATTATATTAGTCGAAAATCTCAACTTGAACCCGACCAGCATTAAACCTGCCAACCCGAACCCAAACAGTTTAACAAAATAAATGACCATTATTTGGGTTAAGGTTTGATCCATTTGGGGTCAATTCTTGGTTAGCAAATCTGTTTCTAAGTCAATTTGGCGTTGTTGGTCAACCCAAACACGACCCAAAAAACTAAACATATCATAATTTTTAAGCCAAACCCAATCTGAAAATTATTCGAGTCATTTCTGAATATAGACTGCCCGAGTCAGATTCGGATCGAGTTACAATGTCAGATCAATTTTTGATGCCGCTGCGCAAGTCATGACCTTTTAAACAAAATAGTTAATTAAAAAGGTCTTAGTTTCAATAGTTAACAGTAATTTAGGCTTTAGTAGCTAATATTAATGAATTTATTTTATTATTTCCTCATCACTTGTTTTTAAAATTTTTAAAATTACTTTAAATGTGAGCAACTTTTTGATGTGTGGGCTAAGATTACATCCTCTTAATGAGACACAAGATTTGGATTAGTTCCCAAGATGGCTAGTAATGATATCTAGGCTTTGCTTGGGTCTAATTTGAACTGGATTTAATGTTTCGGGCAACAAAACGTGTGGCCGAAGCCAATAAAAAACTAGTCCAACTTGAGAGCAATAATTTTATCTTCAAAATTCTAGGTGTGAAAAAATGATAGATCCAAACAGCTCGAAACCACTTAGAAATGTTAGATACATGAGTCTAAATACATTATTGAGAGCTTGAAAATTTTCTTAATAATTTTAAGACCTTACAGGAGGGAGAAGACCCCAAAATTAATTTAAACCTTATTTAATCTCCATATTCTATTGGGAAAGTGACATGTCGTATTTATTCACAGGCCATTGCTGATATCCAGCACTTTCTATGTTCAAATAATCAAATCCATCGTAAAACCTTCTGTGACGCGCTTGATTATTCAAACAACCCTAAACCTTTGAATCT
>NW_018215158.1:0-1255 GCF_001263595.1 Phalaenopsis equestris | reverse complement strand
CATGAAGAGTATGTTCTCCACCATTTGATTTTGAATAGATCACTAGATGTATTGATTGATGGCCAATGAATTAATGGGCATTAAAGCATAGAATAAAATACATGACCCCTATTAAAAAAAAGAACTTTAAAACATTCATTAAAAGTTAAAACCAACATTAATCATCATGGCTTTGTTAATTCCCTAGAAAATGGATTAGATCATATGCTAAATAATAGAACTAAAATATGCATAAACATTGACATGGATCCAACATAAACTAAAAAAGAAGCTCACATTTTACTTCTACACTTTTTATATTTGGCAATCCATGGTTGCCTTCACTACGGGCTTGAAGAACTCTAGAGGGGAAATCCAAAATTTATAAAGAGATTCACCAAAAATTATTATCTTTTGACTGCCTAAAAACTAAGTTTCCTATTTTATTCATAAGATTTCGTTAAATTTCAATACATCAAATCCTCCATTTTATATAAGATTTGGGATTGAATTAGCCTAATCGTTGGCTTGGAACTCACTATTGACCTTGCTTTTAGTGAGGAGAAAAAAAAATTAACTCTTTAGCCATCATTAATAATATAGGAATTCTTTTTTAGTTATTCCTAGATGGTCCTCTTTGGCTTCGTGAATGGTAACCCAAATTGAACATCTCTTTGATCTCAAATGAGCTCAACTTGAACTCTAACTCTTAAATGATCTCAAAATGAGTCTAATTATTAGTTTACTTTGAAATCAAGGGAGCCTAAATATAATCTAAGAAAAATGAGATTTATATTAACTAATAGAGGCCTTATAGGATCCCTAGAATGAATAACTCCAAAATTAGGTTTAATATCCTATGACACTTCATAGTCACTTTATACTCTTCTTCTAACTCCCCTCTAAGCTTAAGAGGTTTGTTCAACCATATTTATCTAAGTTAACTTTAATTGATTTATGGAAAACACCAAATTCCATTATCCTTTACCTTAAATGCATGTTGAAAGATCATTGAGGATCAAACTTTATCCTATTTCAAGCTTATTTCAATATATAAAATGGCTCACAAAACCCAAGCACGCCCTATTTGCCCTTATAGGGCAAATCTATGTGCAATCTCTCCTTCTTTCTCCCTATTTATCTCTCTCTCTACTTCTCCCTCACTGTTCCTACCACTCTAATCATTGGCATGCCTCGTTGAACAATTTTGAATTCAACAAATTAATAGCCTTAATAACTCTACATTTGCATATAATTAGAATTCATATTTTTAAAA
>NW_018215157.1:0-1255 GCF_001263595.1 Phalaenopsis equestris | reverse complement strand
AAGAAAAGGGAAGACAAAAGCATTCACTATGGACCTCCTTATTGTTGAAAATATTGATTAAGGGCGAGTTAAACTAGTTCACGATTGAAAAGCTGGTTGAATTTTTGAATAAATTTCAAATTTTCACTATAATATTCGATGATCAACTACAATTCATCATGACAGTATGAGAAAGGTCCACAATAATCATTGAAAATGAATACCTGAAGAAAAAAAAATCATAAATCCAGTAAACTGACGTGAGATGAATACACTTACCAACTTGATGGCTACTTCTTCTCCGCTCTGTATGTTGGCACCTAAACCAAGAAAACTACAAGTAAAACAGCTAATTCCAAACGGCAAAAGAGTGAAACAAAAGCAAAAAATTAGTTAGGAATGCAAAACAGTGAATGTTCACCATACCCAGATATAGTTCCCCAAAAGATCCGCTTCCAATTTTTCTTCCAAGTTTAAACTTTCCCCCGATCGTGTGATCCATAACAACAGTTCAATCAGGAACGTTCAAGAGTATAAAAGATCCGAGATAAACACTCAACACCTTAAACTGCTGCAGCTTCAAGACAAGCGATCCACTTTGAAAAATGAATCGCCGACCTCAAACCCTCAAAATCTCACAAAACTATATCCCAACTTGCTCCATCCGTCGGCGGCAGATCAGTTGTAACTACAGATTACGCAAAAAAAGCATTCTCAAAATCGCAAGATTCCAGTATTCGACTACTCTAAGAAGCCGGACTGAAGAAAAGATTCGCATTGCCGCAAAACTCGGGCAGAGGTAAAATGTGCACAACGATCTGAAGCCGAAAGGTCAAAATCCCTCACTTTCCCTCTTCGCGGATCGATTTCAGCCCAAAAATCAGCAAGAAAAGGCTATCATTCAGCGCAAGCTCCACCAGTGGAGCAACAACAACGAGAGTCAGATCGAACAAAATCCCTCTCTCTCCCTCTCTCCCCCGGAAGAGAAGGAAGAAATAGGAGGAAGTTGGGTGAACCCTGGGCGACTGAAACGATTTCATGCGATAATGGAGGCCATGGAGCTGAATATAAATTTTTAGGGGCATTTCAGATTGATGCCTCACACAATTTTATGTATTAAAATATCTAAACCTAAACTTTGTATTTATAATTTGTTAATATTACATAAAAATATTACTTATTAAATTATAAAAATGAATGTAAAAATCAAAATAGATGACATTTTTATAAATACTTAGGAATTATGTGATATATATGTAAATATTCTGTATTTTTT
>NW_018215156.1:0-1255 GCF_001263595.1 Phalaenopsis equestris | reverse complement strand
ATTTTATTGACATTCATAATTGGTTACATCATGGTAATGAAATTCTCCTATACCCAAAATGACTTCTCTTAGCCTAACCCTAATCTCAAAATTTGCCTCAACTTTATTTTACTTATAAAATTTTAAGCAAAATAATTTTAAAACAACTTATATAACGGCCCTCATTTTGGAGAAAATATTACGTCCGGAAGTGGATGAGAAAATATTACGCCCGGTGTATTGTGTCTGTTGTTCGGACGTAGTTTGCGTCCAGATATTTATTTACTTATTTTGAATGCTTTTAAATATATTTATGATTGTTTTTTATTAAGAGCATTACTCTATATCAAATACTTGTAGAACTCTATACATAAATGTGAATTCTTTTAAAAATTTCTTCTATTTCTTCGGCAAACGTGTTAATATATAACTTAGGCATTCAATCATAAATTCAAACTCTTCAATTATCATGATAAGTGCAGAATAATTTACGTCTTCAAAGCCCAATCTTCCCATACATTTTGGGATAACTCAAATGTCCTTGCTCAAAATTACAATTACTTAAACTATGTACAGTAGCCTCATATTCAAAGCATCATGACTAAATATATTAAATGAATAGTACAACTAATTATCATCTTATAAGTCTACGGTCATTTCACCCTCTCCCTTCGATTATATAAATAAAAAACAGTACACATAATTATTTAATGCAAACGCAACCACCCACCCCATCTCACCCAACCAACCCACGACGTGCCACGTGGCCTCAAGACACCAACCCATAGCTCTCCAACAACTGCCGTACCTGCCCATGAAACCACCATGACTATTGAACTGCCATTGCACTTATCTATATGAAAGACACCAAAGTCCACGTAGATTAATTGAAGATTTTTGTTTTCTCTTTTTACACGTGCGTTGATTTAGTCCGATGGGGCATTGTGTCACCTTTATGAACAGATGTTATTTTCTGCATTAATTTCAATTATCAGTTTATAATGTGTAGGAGTGGCAAAAAATTTTGTATAAGTAGTTTACGTACGATTCATTCGTTAAGCCAGCGAGTCAAATACGAACAAATTTTTCTAGCTCGATTTATAAACGAGTCGAATATGAATAGTTTTTTATTTGATAATGTTCGGCTCTTTTTAGCTCAAAAAAAATAAATAATTAAAAATAATATAACTATAATATTTTTAAATTCAAAGTCTATGATATATTTAACTGAAAATGTAAGATTAAAAATATATTAAAGCATTTAAATTAATTTTTT
>NW_018215155.1:0-1255 GCF_001263595.1 Phalaenopsis equestris | reverse complement strand
CAATTCACCTTACAGAGCCATGCATAATTATTTGGTTAAACAGCTAGAACTTAAACAAGCCACATGAACTCATTTGTACATCTAAATACCTTAATAGTCTAATTAAAGTAAAGCTAGTTGGAAGTGACTGAATGTAATCATGATTAACTCATTCAAAGTATAGGTAATTCATTTGAATCATGATGAACTCTCCAAAGTAATGATAAAATTAACAAGGATTAAATCGCTTCACGAGGATCAAAGTGAGCTTTGCCTAAGCAGGCTCAACCCAAGATATAACTTAGCCTATTAGCCAAAGCTTAGAGCTATATGCCCATATGGCTAGTCGATGACTTCTTTAAGAATTCAACCTTTAACCAGGAAGCCAGGGACTTCATTTTAGCTAGTCAAAAGCTTCATTTTTTGAGCTAACAATATCTCCCGAGGAAACTTGGGATTTCAACAATATTGATGACTACTTAACCCAAATATTGCTTTGTGTCATCTATCCATGCATATTACATATTTTCATACTTTTCAATTTTACACTTCATGGGCTCTTATCTATTTTTTTACTTCTTAGTTAATCCATCTCGTAACATCAAAATTCTGAACTAGAACCTATAAATAAAGGGTCAAAGAGAAATTTAAAGGGGGCGAAGTTTTGGATATCCATCTCTTTGCGTTGTAAGGTTTTGAAAATTGGGTTTGACACTGAACTTGATGAACACAAGAGACTGAAAGTTCAAATGTTAGGGTTATAATAAAAATTTAATTGGAAGATGTAATAAAAAGTAATTTTATTTTTAATATAATTTAAATGATTCGAAATTAAACAAAAAAACTTAATATAATTTTTAATAATTAGAGAACGTCAATTTACTCTTCAATTCAATATATAATTGTCTAAAAAAATTCACTATTGAAAATTTTGAAAATGTTTAAATTAAAATTTTGGGATATGATATTTTCATTAATTTCTTTATACATAGTTTTATAGTTTTGCAAATAATAATAATAAAAAAAATTGAATTAGCATCACTACATTGGCACATCAATAACATTGGAAATTAAAAGAAATTTCCCCAACCTCTATCTTTTATTTATAAGACATTTAATTTCAAATTAGGGTTTCTTAATTCAAGCAATTTTTTATTTACAGCCATTTGATTAGAATAAAAAAAGTCATAGATTACTCAATATTAGAAATGAGTGGGTTATTAAAATCAAATTTGTTCACCAATTCCTTAGTTCAATAATCCATTTTGAACAGTTT
>NW_018215154.1:0-1254 GCF_001263595.1 Phalaenopsis equestris | reverse complement strand
TTTTTTTTTTTTTTTTTTTTTTTTTTTTTTCGTGGCTTCTTGCTCTTCTTGCTTTATTTTTGGAAGGATGTACTTTTCTTAAATTTTCATATGGGCTGTTTGGGATCATTTTTAATATTTATTTTTATTTTTATTTTGTTTTGTTTTCGTTTTAATTTGAAGCAAAACATGTTTGGCTTATTTGATTAAGATATGATTCTTTCTTAAAACACTCAAAATGCTTAAATGTTGTTTAAGTGGTTTCAAAAAGATGTTAATTTGTTTTCAGAAATTTCATGTAAAAATATGTAAAAAATACACTAAGCAAACTTATTTTTAAAAATAAAAGAAAGAACAAAACTAAAAGAAAAAAATAAATAAAATTTGTGAATGAATGGAAAAAGTGTAACTCTCTAGTAGTTGCGCTTAGCTTCCTATTAGTTTGTAATGAAACTTCATGCTTATTAGCTTCTCTTGTGTTGGATTTTACTATTGGTCTAGCATTCTTGGTTGCTACATATTCCTTTGGATGACCAAGGTATTATTTAGGCAACCATTGCTGCCATTACCACTGGGATTCATGCATAGGGATCTGTGGCAATATTGACTACTTATCTTGAATTTGATATTTTGACACGATTGTGGCCTTTTCTCGTTTAGATGATTACCTTGGGCTCCTTCTAGGAAACTATTCTATATTTGTCCTTGGCAGTTTGGTATCACTTTTTGTTTTTTTTTCATCTTTTATTTTACTTTTTTTTTTGGCATGAATCTGTGACCTGAAGGGTTCGAGGATTTTAGTCTAATTGAAAGAATACTGGTTGATGCTTTCACCAACAAGCTCTCATGGCTACTTTGCTTCTTTTACTTATACGGTTTTGACGTGGAGTGTCAAGGGTTGAAAGACGAGGGTTTTTGGTAGAAGATAGAAGTGGGTGAAGAAGAGGGAAGAGGGTTTCAGTAATTACATGTGTTAAATGAATGCAAGCATATATGTGTTTTCCTTCGCCTTCTGGGGCTATTGAAGAATGTCTGAATTTGCCTCTTGGGGCTGCCAATTATCTGAATACTTTTCTTACAAATATCAAAAATTAACATGTTACATACGTAAACTCCAAGGGATTTTGTGGTATGTATGTAAATGGCCTTCCTTTCATGTAGCTCCGGGCTCTTTTTAACTTTTTTATGTGATTGTGGGCTCTTCGCCTTTTGGGGCTATTGAAGAATGTGAATTTGCTTTTTGAGTCTGCCAATTATTTGATTACTTTTTTTTTT
>NW_018215153.1:0-1254 GCF_001263595.1 Phalaenopsis equestris | reverse complement strand
ATCTAATTAATTCTAACCTAAATTAGGCTTAATTACAAAATTATTCCGATTATCAGCCGCAAATGTAAAATGTTGCAAAAGACAAATAGTTAGGTGAAAAATAAAATGCCTAAAAATAGTATTCATGGCCAAGGGGGAGGAACTTAAGAAAATAAATAAAGTTGTCCTTTTCCAAAGAAAAATAAATAAAGTTGGCCTTTTCCAAAGAATTGAGACATGATTTACTCGCGGCCAAAACATCTCCAATTGCATGAATTTGTACCAACTTTTCCAGAAAATTCAGTGTATCCAACCCTAAAACCTCAATATTTCTCCTCCCCCACTTCTCTTCATTCTACAAAAGAGATGAACATCAGATGCTACATCATCTAGAAGAGCAGAACCAACGTTTCGTTATTCTTACATTAATTCAGCAAGGAAGAGCTTCAAGTCCGGTAGTAAAACTTAGAGATCCAAGTAACAGAAGGTATTTTACTTCAACTTTTCATTATTTCAAGATGGCTTTTATGTTGCTTTTTATAGAAATTTCCTAACTTATAGAGCTGAATACGATTAGTTTACATACATAAAATTTACATGAAAGCCTTATATAACTATAGTACAAAACATATGGCAACATATACATACATATAAACATATATAATATACTACATATATATCAAACTATATTATTGTAACAAAAAATGAATGACTTCGGTATAATGTTTTCAAAATTTTCTCAAGGAATATGAAATGGAGAAGAGCATGATGGGAAGTTCCTTTGGTCAGCTACACAGCACTGAGCGCAATAGAAATCAAGCAAATCGAAACAAAACGAAAGCTGTTTCTTCAAGCTACTTCTTCAGTGCCCAAACCTTTATGTTACTCTTCTGTCTTACAGTGTCTCTGCTGATTCTTCCGCTCTTGTTGCCTCCATTGCCTCCTCCACCATTGATGCTGCTTTTGATTCCTATAGGCATGTTACTTTTTCTCTTGATCTTAGCTTTTATGCCTTGAGATTTCAACATATTTTAGATGAAGTTAATCGGTGCTTCATTACATGTATAATGAGTTGGTTTTGTGGTTGCTGTTTGAGATTTGTTGATAGACAGATGTTTTCAGTGAAATTTGAAAAAATTTTGATGAAATAATGTGGAGTAGTTGCGTACTTATCTCCAAGGATATGGTCATGATGGGGGGGGAAATTTTTCGTGCGTAAGACGTTCGCAGTGCTGCATAAGTAATGGAGTTTATATTCGCGTTACATCGGCATTA
>NW_018215152.1:0-1254 GCF_001263595.1 Phalaenopsis equestris | reverse complement strand
AAAAAACAGCATTTTATCTTAGTTTTCTTCGAGTGTGTTATCTCTTCTTCTCTGTTGTTGGAGGTTATAGACAGTGTTCGCCTGTCCAAGTCTATCAAGTTTAGCGAGGATACCCGAAAAATGGTTTTCCAACTCATGAAGTAGTAAACGAAGGCTTTTCCAAGAGTGAACGTCCTGAAAAACATTTTGTGACAGTGGCAAAACTCTCTGAGCTAGGAGAGAAAGTGGGGTCATCAGATTCATTTTCAGGCCGCTCAACAGAGATATCTCAAGTGAGGGAGGGTGTTTTTCCAATGATGAAATGTCAAACGACGGGTGTAAGCTATTTGGAGGGGTGGAGCCATTAATTTTTGCTCGGGATCTTTCTATGTTAGTGGAGGAGCAAAGGTAAAAACCTATAGCTATAGAGATGCTATAGGAGGAGTTAGGGGTAGCTTCTCAATGGGCATCCCATGATCCTTATTTGGTTGATGCCTCTGGAACTGTTGTCCCTTCCCTACTGGCACAATAGGAGATTGAGGGAGGAGCTTGCTCCTTCAATACCTCATATCTGCATAGGATGATGGACCCCTCCTCTACCATGGGGATAAAAACCCCACCTCTCACAGAGCATGGAGTTGTTGGGGGCTGCTACGGATTTGGAGTTAGTTATGGGCTCTAGGCATTGAGGAGGAATATATGAGGGTGTCGCGGCATGTCCAGCACATGACCTGGTTGAAGCACCTGTTATGTTGGGACTTTGGCCCCATGAGGCTGAAGCTCCATTGATCCAAGAGGTTGATCACCCTCATCTTCAGGACACATTACTAGAAAGCTAGAAGAAACAAATGACAATTATGCAAGCTTGGAAGTCTGCCCTTCCTGGGAAAGTTGTGGTGCTTTGACCAAAGTGTTTTCTATCCTGGAGACAACTTCGGTTTCCTAGATTCAATCTGAAATAGAAAGGGAAGAAAGATTTAAACTTGGGGCAGTTAGGCATGGGTAGTTGTTCCAGCTAGGTTATGTCACAGTTGAGGCAACGACCATGACTTTATTAAATATTTCCTCACTGGAGGATAGGTTGTACTTAGATGGATTTAAAAATGTAAATGAAAATATTTTGTCTAAATGAAATTATTTAATTTTTCATATCATAATGTGTCTACTTGATTTCATTTTTGCAGTTCCAAGTGAAAACATGACCCTGATGCCCTTGTGTTGGTTCAACTTTCACTGCGTACTATAAGTAGGGTCGTGGGCTTGCAAGAACACTAC
>NW_018215151.1:0-1254 GCF_001263595.1 Phalaenopsis equestris | reverse complement strand
CTCTCCCTCTCCCTCTCTTCCACAGCCAGCTTTGCCCCTTAGCCCGCACAGAACCATGTGGAGCCACACTGCACGTACTGTTGTTGGCATCATCGGTATGCATATATTTTTCAATGTTATAAACATAAATATATGAGCCAAATATTGTGCTTTTCATGAAATATTAACTTGGTTTGGTCATCTAATTCAGTATTAGTTGGGAATGTAATGAAATGTGCAGGGAATGGGATTTCATTTACTCTGTTCCTGTCACCAGTACCAACCTTCCTCGAAATATATAGGAAGAAATCTGTACTGCAATTCTCTCCCATTCCATACTTGACTGCACTGGCCAACTGCATGCTGTGGCTCTTCTACGGACTACCGGTAGTGCATCCCGACTCCATCCTGGTCTCCACCATTAATGGCGCCGGGGTTTTGGTTGTCACTGTATACCTTACAGTGTTCTTCTTCTATTCGCCTGAGGAGATTAGGGTAAGTAGATTGTTTTAATAGTTTTGGTTTGGTTATGGGTCGTGGAGCAGTGGATTTAAGGATTCTGGTTGTGTTTGGGCAGAGGATGATGATGAAGATATTGGCGGGGGAGTTGGTTTTCATGGCCATGGTGGTGACTTTGGTCCTCACGGCGGCGCGCACGCACGACGTGAGGTCTCTTGTTGTTGGCATTCTCACTATTATCCTCTGCGTCTGCATGTATGCTTCGCCACTCTCCGTAATGGTATGAAATTGATCCCTCACTTTTCTAAATATTAAGTGTGGTAACTACACGTCAAATAGATAGACTGTCATGCAATATAAGACAACATGATCACTTTCAGACCGTTCTTCACTCTTTGTGTGTGAGAAAATTATTTTGTGCAACTGAGATTACATGTCGGAATGTGGTCATGCAGCATTGTACCGTATTGTTGTTCAGACATACCACAAAATACTGTTTATTACTAATTATTTCTGAAAACATTTTTTTCTAGTATTATTGATTAATAATTAAAATTATTAAAAAATGTAAATTAATTTTATGTTCTCTTTCATCCTAATGATCAAACTCATTGTAATTTCAGTTAAATGTAATATATGCTATTAGATTCTCAAAGTTTCTGGGCCGATCATTATCTATTGTGCAATTATTTTTGTCAGTAGAAGCTTGTGATCAAGACAAAGAGTGTGAAATACATGCCTTTCTGGCTTTCCTTCATCTGCTTTCTTAATAGCACGTGCTGGACCTCTTATGCAGCCATTGAAATTGATATATTT
>NW_018215150.1:0-1254 GCF_001263595.1 Phalaenopsis equestris | reverse complement strand
GAAGTGTCCTTGAAATTAAATGACTCGCAATTTTTTATTGCATTTGTGAGCAAGACTGAATTTGAACAAAAGTCTGCCGAAGTTGAAAAATTGTACAATTTATTTTGTTTGGTTTAGGCTTTAATTAAAATCGGCAATTAAACTTGTGTGAGTCTACCTCGTGTTCATATATACATATACATGAATAAAAATCTATAATGAGTAAATAATCACATTATATAATGCAGTGTTCATCTACAACAAATCATTCCACAATGTGCTGGAGGTGACCAAAACGGACTATCATTCCTGCAACTCTGCTTCACCAATCGCCACCCACGCAACAGGTAATGACTCCATCCCCATCAACCGCTACGGCCACCGTTTCTTTATCTGCGGATTTCCCGGCCATTGTGCCGCCGGCCAGAAGCTTGACGTCCGGATCCCCAAACACTCCGCCGCCACTTCTCCGTCTAGCTCCGCTTCTCCATCCGACAGTTCTCCAGTGCCCGGCGGTGCTGGTGGTCCCTTCTCTTCAGGTCCTGGTTTGGCGCCGCATGGGAATGGTGGGGCTCAGAGTGCTCAGAGTGTCACAGGATTTGGCGTAGTGGCGGTGATTGCTGTAGCCATTAGCTGCTTCGACGGTATTTCTCTTGGCTTATTAGTTTTTTAGCTAAGTAGTACGGGTAAGTATGAAGAATGCCTCTTTTTAATGGTTTGAGTGTAATAATGTGCTCTTTTAGACACCTTTTTCGTAAAAATAGGTTAGTAGTGCTTTTATTAGTGGGGGCAACTTGCTATTTATAAATCTTTTACCTTTTTTTATCCATTTTTCAAATTCTCACTTGCATATCAAAATTCATGGTAAAAATTCAACCCATATTTTTCGTTTTTATCAATAGTCTGGTAGTTCAAAAAAAATTACGTGGATGGTTAATTTGTAAATCTTAGTATTTCAGATATTTTGTATGTAATTATTCCTTTATTTGTCCTCTAAGACATATATGAGATTTTTAATTTTCTAAGTAGAAGCAGAGCACTTAAATTTCTCTCATTTGATTATGAAATTCTTAGATAATTTGAAAATGGTAAAAATATTTTTAAATTTTTATAACATAGTTACAAAATAGTTATTATTTTTTTCCACAATAATATGTTATGGTGCTATTTATTTAGGATCAAATCTACTTATTTTTTATTAGTTATATTTGTTGTAATTGACAAATTTTTTTGATATAATTTAGGGTATGTTGGGCAGCTTATCCAGATAAGCTG
>NW_018215149.1:0-1253 GCF_001263595.1 Phalaenopsis equestris | reverse complement strand
TCTATATTAGAAAAACCTTTTATTTTTGTATCATTTATGTGTAAAATAAATAATATGAAATTATAAAAATACCTTTTCATTTTCATACACTTCTAGACTTTCATATGGTAGTTCAAAGGAAGGGGACTGAATTTTTTCTTAAAACAAATTTTCTTATTGTTCATCTATAAGTATTGACTCCCTTTATATACAAAATTTTAAGGGAGATTTACATACCTACCACCTAATTCTTATGTATTAACATATCAACCGCCTAAACTTCAATTTTTACCAACAAACCATCGAATCTATGTTGAAAACATAGAAACTATACCTATAAAATAAAGTTTGGGTGGTTTATATATCAATAGATAAGAATTGGGAGGTAGTCATGTAAATGCCCCAAATTTTAAATCTAAAATTTATTTTCGTTGGTGTGATTGAAAAGCTTGGAAGATACAGATGAAACACGAAGAAGATGAAGAAGAAGAAACGAAGAATAGAGAGGAAGATGAATCGTAGCAAACTTTATTTTCCTTTATGATAATGTGATTTGCTAAAATCACAAAATATAGGAAAAATGAAATTCTAAAAATAGTATAAATTCATATGAAATTAGAATAAATCATTAAAAAATCCATAAAATTAATACAAATTATTTAATTCTCATTCAATAATTAGTAATAAATTTTGATTTAAAAATAAATGACTTTAAATTTTGATAAATAAATTATCTAGTTAACTAGCTCATATGCGTATAAACTTATATACCATATATATGATACTATATATACACTTATTATTACACTAGCTATAACCCCTTTGATGTTCTAGGGTCATTGTCCATCCCTAAATTTGTGATATTTAGTTATATGAAAATTATAACAACTATTATAATATGGTATGTTGATTAGTTAGCTTTATTGTATTGGTGAAGTGCATGAACTATGATTTTTTTTTTTATAAGTGCCTAAATTATTATGACCAATTGTTAATCTTTTTATGCCTCAAAATGTGTATTAAATTCTATAAATGTGGCTTTTATGAGAAATACAATGTATTTTTACTAAATTCTTAGAAATATATGTAAAATAGGTGGAGCATATGGAACTTTATAAGTAGAAAGGTGTAATATGAGCGTTTTTAAATATTTTAGCCATTTAAATATTTTTCCAAATTTAAATTTCAAATAATGACCTTAATCATAAATAATTTATATTGGGTTCATTTGGACAATTGGACTTAGAATGAATTGAAATTATTATGGCTTGGCC
>NW_018215148.1:0-1253 GCF_001263595.1 Phalaenopsis equestris | reverse complement strand
TATGAATGGAAAATAAATAGTCTATAATCTATTTAAGTGGAAATCCTACACTTTTGACATAAACAATTTATGCCAACATCCTCATCCTAATTTGATAAAAATAGCACATTGGCATTGCCTCTATATCGCCTTAGCATTGTATTTACAGCCTCAGTGCCACACTAAACTCTTTATTTTGAAATCATTTTATAAATTTTATCATCCCTATGTGCTTTCTTTATAGTGCCTTAGCTCTGAATGTTTAGTTTACAAAACATTTTTAGTTTTAGGTTTTCATTTGTGCCATGAGACTCATAGTCAACATTGTAGCACTATGAAGGGTAAAATTGGTCATGCAGTCTTTTTCACATGGCTTGTTAGCATAGTATACTGTCTTACCCAAGTTCATAGGAGCTAGTGAGTTAGGTGGGTGATCATTACCCACCCTAACCCATTGTTCATAAAAAGCACTAACATTGTGGGGCCAGTAGTCAGCACTACAGTGCCATTGCCTATACTAATACACATCATAAATTATGGTGTAGTAATATAAAATTCAAATGTAGTACCATGGTGCCAACTCCAAAGTGAATGTTATTTAAGCCCTATAATTGAGATAATTTAGGGATTGGATAATGGTTATTGGTTCTTGCCAATTTCATTTATCCTTATATCTCTTCTTTCTTTGCTAATATGTTTGTTTCTCATTATGGGAAGGGGTTCATGGTGTCTTACATTCGAGACTTTGAGCATTTTACACATAAGGAGCTTAGCGAGTCAGCGATGAATGACAACCTAAAGATATTTAATATTTTTCCTCCCCATACCTTCTACCCTCTTTTAAAGCAACTTAATTTCTTACTTTATAGGAATAAATCTAGGTTTGTATGCTTAGAGAAGCCTTTGGAAAACCTCTTATAGCCATCAGCACTACAACACTACTTTAGGCAGTGTCATGGTGCAACTCACTCAGTTATTGCAATGCCTTGGTTTCAATTGTTTGGTACCACAATGCTTCCCCCCTCTAGATGACTTACTTATCTTCCCAAGTCCATTTTTTATGGATCAATTCATGATCATGTTTTTTAAAGCATGAGCTTGGTGATTTTTCTCCTTAATCAACATATTTCTTGCAAGGAATCTAATGCTCCCATTTATATTAGAACACTTTATTTGGTATATAATATTTGCACTATTATACAATGAATTAATTTTAGATCTTACCATTTTTATTCCAACCTCAGTGAGACATGCAGGATTAACTCTTGAGTCCA
>NW_018215147.1:0-1253 GCF_001263595.1 Phalaenopsis equestris | reverse complement strand
TGTTTATAAATCCTTATTTGTTAAATTGATTGCGCCTCACTATTGCAAGGGTAGTCACCATGATTACGTGTTATTGCATAAGATGGGAATGGAAGGTGAACGCATAATTTTTAATCCAATTGAAATGAAGTAGTCACTAAAGAAAGTATATTAAATTAATAAAATTAAATTTATCTTATTTCATTGCTCAATTTATAACTTCCACATGTAGCTGGTCTACACTTTTTACTTCACATTATTGGACTTATCATCCGCGCATGAGACACCTTTGCCTTAGCATAGGACATGTTTGAAGTCCTTTTTTTCCTTCGGTTTGGTTCGATCGCCAATGTACACTACCTTCTCCCACAAGTAGAGCTGCACGATAGGTTTCTTCCTCCCTTTGCTCGATAGGTTTCTTTAGTTTTAGAGAGCCGCCTTATTCCTCTTCATGTGAAACGTTTTCCCTACTCACACAACAACAATGCACGTAGGGCTTCAGTTTGATGTGAATGTCGGATGTGATTTCTTTCCTTCTTTGGTTAGGGGTTGAGAGACATTTCATCTGCTTCCTTCTTCCTTTTCTTCTTCACGCGGTAAGTTCTTCTCTATCTCTGTCTTTTGCTCGTTTTTTGTTATGTCGTTATTCCTTGTTATTTCTTCCCTTAGTTTCAAATGAGCTATACTTAAGAAAAAAATTGTTGAGGTGAAGATTGATTCAAACCAACACAGATATCATGATTTCATTTATTTTATTTTATTTATCAGCTATTAAAATCTCCTAAATTTTTTTCTTCAAAATTTGCATATCTTTATTTTATTTATCATTGTTATTATTTATTATAAATTTCTTAAATTTTATGTTACAATTTTGAATCAATATAATATTCACATTACGTCTATATCAAATTTGTTACGATTTAGTCAGAGATTTAAAATTAATCAAGACAAGAACAAACGATTGATGGTGAAAATTAAATTTTTCTATAACTAATAATTTATAATCCAATTGAAATGGAGTCATTGAAAAATTAAATTTATCTTATTTGACCGCTCAGCTTGGTTTTCCACATGCGGTCTGTTCTTCGAAAAATTATTTCATACGGACAACGCATGTAGAGATGCATGCGGCGTACCATCTCCACCGTCGGTCATCACAAAGATGCATTTCAGTGAACTTCACTTTCAATTTATTTTTTTTTAAAAAAATTTTGATTGCAGTGATCAACGGTGGAGATCGGACACCGCATGCAAAGATGCATGCGGTGTCCGTA
>NW_018215146.1:0-1253 GCF_001263595.1 Phalaenopsis equestris | reverse complement strand
AAATATACAAGATGCACAAGTAATTTACAGATCTGAGTCTGTGTGCAGATCCCACCATAATCGAGTTAATTTTCAGAAACAAAAAAATTTTGGTAAATTGGTTTTAAGTATAGTATGAAGTGTTTCAATTTTGGTGATTTTTAAGCTATCAAGCCCAATTTTTGATAAAATTATAGCCTAAGTTAAACTATGAGGATTTCTAACAAGTGAAGGATTGTCTCTAAGTTGGATCCTACAAACCAAGGTTTAACCAAGTGATACAATTATATGTTACAATTATGAATAAACTTGCTGCTTAGCTCCTTTCAGTGGTCTTAAAAAGGTTTAAAAATTTATATTACTGTTAAATTTCCTAAATCATGCAAATTTTTTGAAGATTACGTATTTCCATATATTATTATACTAACCTAGAATCAAAATCTCAATTCTTCTAAGTTAGTTTAAACCTAGTTGTTACACCATGTTTTCTTCAGAAACTCATAGATTACAATAAATTTAAGCAAAACAATTAATCGGGTTGAGAGTGAATTAAGTGTTGAAAGTTAAAAATCATCATTACGCAATATCAATTTAATCACATAAAGAAAGCAAAGTAAAATCATGTTCAACCACATTCTTTTGATGTGGTATCCTTGAAATAGTAAAATCATGCCTGGTCCCTTCTACAACAAATAAATTCTTGAACCTATGATCAGAATACTCGACACCATTTATTTATCTAAGCCAATATAGCCTCAAGTTTGTTTCATTTTCTACCTTGGCCATCAATTTCATAAATACTTCAAATACATCAAATTTATAACTTAAAATGTAAACTCAAACCTTTCTAGTATGATCATTATTGTAAGTGACAAAATAGTGAGAACCTCCAATAGATTAAGCTGGAGTAGGACCACCATTGGCCTTAATAAACACTAACTCTAGCTTCTTTGAATTCATAATTAATCTATATTTGGAGGAAAAAAAAACTTTCTTATACTTGCCATAAACATAATCTTCATAGAGCTCTAAATTCACAAATTTCAGCTTTTGATGCTTATTATTTCAATATAGGAATTTTATACCATTCTCAATCATATCGCCAAACTTGTAGTGCCAAAGACTTGCATCAAAACAAATGGATTATACCTCCTTATTGATTCGACAAAAAGTGCCTTCATTATTGTCCATAACCATATCATTACCCCACTAGTTACCTTCTACGAGTTACTTGTGAAAATAATCACGTGCCCTAACTTTGTTAACTATTTCAC
>NW_018215145.1:0-1253 GCF_001263595.1 Phalaenopsis equestris | reverse complement strand
TATATAGATATAGATATAGATATAGATATATGCGCTCCACCGGTGGCTTGTTGGATGACAACTTCTGTGTAAGTCACCTATCCCTGGTTTGAATCCATCGCGATCGAATTAGCACATATGGGCTGGACATGCACATCTATATATATATATATATAGTTATATATAGTTATATATATCCATGCACATATGTGTACATCAATAAATTATAAATATTATATTCCTATATTATATCTGTTTGGATATATTTAAATATATTTCGCTTAAAAATATTCTTTATAACCCATATACGACTTTTAAATAGATTTTATATTCTTATGTAGATCGATCGTTGAAATCGAGCTTAATTGCTTGTTTTCTACATTTTAATCGAACTATGACTTACTTCTCCAGTTGGATGGCAATATATTTATTTATTTGTGTTAAAATTTAAAAAAATATAAAAAAATTAGTTTTCTTTAGTTTTAATATTTGCATAAATATTTTTTTATAGATTTAATTAATTATTGCATATAAAATGTACTAAAAATACATGCATCCAAATAACGTAAATAATAAAAAAAATACTAGAAATATGTAATAAGATTTATAATTACAGTCAAATGAAATTTTGCTTCTCGTTCAAATCCGCATGAAATATTTTCTGGAGATTGAGATTGGTTGCGAATGTACGTGGATTAGAGGGTTGTGAAATTCAACCCTAATAAATTTACAGCAAGGAAAAAGAAGAAACAGTGGAAGAAAATAATCAGAGATGGATCGATCGATCACCTGTATGCCATTGGGAGAGTTTTCAGAGCTAAGGACCCGAAGGTACGACTCCGTTTCTTCAATCCGATCGGGCACAAAGATCCGAACAGCGGCGATCCGCGGCGCATCGTTGAGCAGGAAGAACTTGTACGAATCCTCGTCGAGCGGGCTGTTAAGAAATAGATCGGCATTCGGATACTCATTCAGCAAGTTCTTGACGATCGACGGTCCCGTCAGCTCGAACCGCCGCGCTCCACCCACCAAACAGATCGCCAGCCTCGACGGCTCATCCGCATTCTCCGGCGGCATCGGAAGCTCCGATTGAAGAAATAGGTCGGCGGAGGAGATTGATCGGAGGGATTTGATGGGGGATAAGACGAGGAAAGAATCTATGCCGGCGCGGTGGTAAGCTATGAGGGAGACGAAAAGGAGGAGGAGGCTGGCGAATGAGAGGAGGAGGATTCGGAATGCATGGAGATTCGTGTTCCGGCGGCCGGCGACGGTGG
>NW_018215144.1:0-1253 GCF_001263595.1 Phalaenopsis equestris | reverse complement strand
TGAGGTATTTTCATTCCAAAATTTTACAATTTTGAATTGAGAAAAATATTTGGCTTAAAAACATTGTGTTAAGTCAATCTAGGTTGTGATTGATTATGAGACAAGGGAGTTACGCCATACCATAGCCTTATCCCTTAAAGAAAAGTTAAAAAGACTTAGTCAATGACATCATTGGAGACACTGTTGTAATGGAAGGTGGCACACAGTTCACGAAAATTGGCTAAGTGATGGTTGGGGTATTTAACGGAAAGTCTCCTTACTTATTTTGATCCATCTGTTATATCAAGTTGCAATTCAAAGGTGTTGGTTCTACAGATGGATAGTTTATGCTCATATGGATTTCTTCAACAAATGGGTTGTTATAGTTCCAAAATGTTCTCAAGGTGGGTGACTTAGAGTCAGCCATCTTACCTAATGTTTTAGAAATTAAGTATGATCTCCTAAAACATCTAGATGTGTGATCAATTTCCATATTAAAAGAGGTGATGTCAGCCTCAGCACCCTAAACATAAAAAGAACAAACTAAAAATATGAAACAAATAATCACACTAACCCACACAAATCAGTCAATACACCAGCATGCAAATGCAACACACAATATGCGAAACAAAACAAAAAAGAAAATTTAACAACAAAATACTTTTTTGGCATTTTGATTTTTTTCAACACTACAAAAACACACACAAAAATAATAATTCAATTATTAAAAAAGTAAAAACTCAAAATAAAAGTAAGAAAATAAAAGTATCAAACTAAGATTTTTTGTTTTTCAAATAAATTTTTTCTACAATGAGAAATAATTACAAATGTGTTTCCCCATCAATAGTGTCAAAGCTTACTGAGATGTAAGTCAGTCGTACAATACAAAAGCATATGTCAAGTAGTAATGTGGTTCAAGAGTATCACATATCAATCCCATAGGGAAAGCGTAATCTTTGTTTTCACAGAAAAAGTATCTACTTTACTAATTTAGTTAACCAAGCTTGGCATTTGTTAAAATAAGATTTTTGAAGTCCTAAAGTCCTATCAAAATAGAATACTCAGCAATGAAAGAAGCAAAAAATGGATGGAGAAGTTTGCGAGTTTCTTTAAGATAAATGAGGCCCCTTTCCTCTGTGATTTTGGGATCATAGCGATTGTGATTCCTCCTAAATGTTTTCATTCATAATTGTTGTCAATTGGGGATATATTACTCCTTACGCCTTTGTCCAGGACAAAAGAAGCCTAGTACCCATGAAGTTGAGGATTCCTCG
>NW_018215143.1:0-1252 GCF_001263595.1 Phalaenopsis equestris | reverse complement strand
GCTGAGACCCTCCCATAAAGATTTTTGAGAGACAATATACTCAATAAGCTTTACCAAGAGAGTCATTTGGAAAGTATTTTTTGCAAGTTAGTCTTGTTTGCACAATAATATCAATGAAGATTTAAAAAAAATAAAAAATGTAGTTGATGCATAGATAATAGAGATCATTATGCACGATAATCATGTTATCAACAAAAGAAAACTACATAAAAAGGTGTGGAGTTGACATTACAACACCAAAAAAATTTAAATTAGGCAGTTTAAAGATGCAATTGTAGAAATATAGGGCATGCATGCTAATGATTATCACATTATCTAACTTCAAATGTTATTTCCCCAATACAATTTAAGAGATGATCGAACATTAGAATGAAAACATTTCTTCAAAGAATCTAATAAGAGTATCTCAAAATAATCTAAGGATTGATTCCCATTTTCTTATGAAGCTCAAACAAGAGGCCATTCTTGAAACTTGTAGTGTAATTAAGGAAGCTTAGGATATCAAAATGATTAACAAAAATTGATATGATAACGGTATAATCATAATATTTTAACAAGGAGGTGAATCATTACCAAAGAAAGAAATATTGGGAGTAACAGGACAAGAAACGACATATATATCAAACTTGATGAGTCTCTTTAGGTTATTTTGTTGGGACTAATTAGAGCCCGCCCACTCAAAAATAATTTAAATGCTATTAATAAACTAGATGAATTTTTTATTACAATAATACGTTTTTTTTTTCTTTATTGAGTTATTTATCTTTTCAATAGTAAGGAATTCTCATAGTTGGACTTCACTTTTAAAATATCTTTTTAGAGCTTCAATATTCTATAATATTTTGAATAATGATCGTAATTGATTGATATCGGAAATATCTAGACATATATCTCTCTTTGATAAAGTTGGTCATAAATAATATATAACTTTTAGATGATATCAATTGAGAGAAGGTAAATGGGTCCTCTTCAGGCTTACTTGGAGTTATCAATGAAACAAGACTTCTTTGATCTCTTAAGAGTATAGAGATTTTTCCATAAATTTTCCCATTGGGGGAATTCAATTTTCTACATAATATTTTCCTTGCAAGAGTGAAACTTTGTGATGGAATTCACTTCGTAATTATTTGTCAAGGCAAAATTTGGGGTCATAAAAACATAAGCACAATTTGTTTCCATTTTTATGTTGCATTCTTTTTCTATTTAAAGCAATCTAATGTAGAGAATAGCTTAAGTATTATATATATATATA
>NW_018215142.1:0-1252 GCF_001263595.1 Phalaenopsis equestris | reverse complement strand
CCCCCCCCCCCCCCCCAAGTTTCTAAATCGGAGCTCCATCCAAACTAGGACACTCTTAATTTCCCAGATCTAGTGTGTAATTCCTCTATATAAAGTTTTGAAATGCTTCAATGAGCTTTAGAACCCAATCCTTCATTTGATTTCTATTTATTCAAGCCATCTACACCATTGTCATTCCACAATCACACACCCATTCGATCGAGCTCATACTCCAAAACAACGGAGCTCTTAAGTGATTGTGTTAGAGCACTCAATTACATAGATTACCACTACATTGCATGACATTCCTAGAAACTTAGTCAAAGGTTTAAGGTAGGTGGTTATTTTTGAAGAGAATCATAACCTCATGCAAATCCGGTCGTTAGATGTATAAGAATATGCTGTTTGATCAATCTGTATGAATTTCTTTTGTTTGGTTTGGTAATGATATGTGGGAACAAGCCTCGTTTCATCTACGATCATAGATTTATGTTCACGTAGGAATGATAAATGAATACAATCTGTTTTACAACATAGAAATAGATGCTTGATCTGTCGCATCATTTGATCGAAAGTCTAATGACATTAGGATATTTAAATTGGTGATGATTAGAATACCAAACATGATATGTCTGCTTAAGTGAACAAATCAGGCATAAAAATAACGGGTCTTTACATACATTGCACGCAAAACTTTCATTATTATCTAGTCTCACATATAATATTTCATAATTACAAACATTATATGAAAAATAATACTTAATATCACCTTTTAATAGTCAAATCTATCTTTCATCCATATATAAAGCGTTATGTGTAAAAAAATGAAAGTTTAGGTTTGAGATAGGTAAATCCATAAGAATTAGGTAATTTTCCCTAAAAAATAATTTAATAAAAAAGATTTATTTGAGATTCAAGAAAATGAGTAGAATAATAAAAAACCAAAATCCGGTACTGAACATGTATATAATTATCTTAATGAGTTGAAGACATAAAGTTATAATTATATTATAATAAATAAATTAAATATTGAAAGGACATAAAATTTTTACAGCATGTTAATATGACTATGAGTAGCTCTGTGCAATTTTTGCAAAATTTTACATATAACGTACTGAGACATATTAAAAATTTTGTTCATAAATATTCATTAAATAAGAATTTAAAAATAGAATAATTAATTAAAAATATAAAGTAATCAAAATTTTATTAAGCTTAAACTATTGTTTGCTATAATCAGAAACAACTTAACACTATTAATAGTGAGTTGAAA
>NW_018215141.1:0-1252 GCF_001263595.1 Phalaenopsis equestris | reverse complement strand
TTTTTTTTTTTTGAAGAATTTTATTAATGGACCAACTACTTGTCCATCTTCAATATATATCCCATAATACTAACCACATTTAAATGATCACACAATCTTAATTTATTTTTCATGTTGTTTCTCTACTTTTTCTTGAAAATCTTAAAGACATCTAATATTTTATTTTTATTATGAAGCGTTTAGAGATACATGCATCATGAGTAGTCATTAAAAAATATAATAAAGTATGGAGAATCATGAGAATTCATATCTGGATAACAAATATATGTATATATGATTTCCAATGTGTTTTTACTCCTCTTTCCACCTTTCTTGAATTTATTAATTTGCTTACCCTTTATGTAACATATATAAGAGTCAAGGGCAGTTAAATACAAAGTACAAAATACCCCTTCATTCACTAATCATTTAATTTTATTTATGAAGATATGTCCTAATCTCTAATGCTACAACATAAAGGAAATTTCATTTATAAAACATCTTTTAATGTCTGCTCGAACATGCATCACAACATGAGTAGAAGTATTTTGCAAAATTGATATAGAAAATACCATGAAAAAATATATCTGAATGAATTTAGATTTTTAATCTAAACAAATAGAAGTTTCTAAAAAGTTAAAGGATATCCCAAAGTTATAAGTCTTGAAACTGAAATTAAGTTTCTAGAAAAATTAAGTACATCAAAAGTTTTTTTAAGTTTCAAAGAAAAGCTACTACTAAGTACTACATAACATGTTCTTATAGTTTCTGCATGCGGGCACATCTAGATCCTTGGATAGATGTTTTGCTCACTTGTCATTGTCTTCCTTAGGTTTCACATATCCTAAAAGGTATTACAAATATAAATTATAGAACCAAAATCAATCCATCAAGTGTTATAAATAATATTAGTCTTACTAGATTCATAACAAAAAAAATAAGATTTTTTTACCTTTCTTATGAAGTCAATCCTTCAATTTGATGAAATCATTCCTTATGTGGCCTTTCTTTCATAGAAAGAACACTAGGATTCCTTTTAGATTCTAGCCTAGGGTGGTGTTTTACATTTCCCTTTCTTCTTAATTTGGCTTTAGCTCTCATCCTTTTTGTGTGTAGCTAATATTGCACTATCACCATTTTCCATAGCTAACTCTCATTCATCTTGAACACACATGGTCATAAGTTCGTTAATTAACTATTTATTTTTGGGCGAGTTATAAGTTATCTTGGAAGGACTATATTGCTATGAAATAGCTTTTAAAATACAGTGCAC
>NW_018215140.1:0-1252 GCF_001263595.1 Phalaenopsis equestris | reverse complement strand
ATTTACATTGGATTCCTGCAATTAGCCTTTAAATATATCTTAAAAGAGAGTCAGTCAAACATATATTTTTTTCTAAAGGAAATTTAACCCGAAGCGGACAAGCGGCAAAGAAAGCCACAAAGGAACTCTTTTTTCAGGATTCTCTGGCATACATTCCGTCAATCCCAACAGCAAAGACAAACGCTTCAACTTTTAAAATTCCCAATAAAGCAACTTTCAAAATTATTATAAATTTAATAAAATTGTAATCATACAAATTAAATTGAATAACAGAGAGTGTAGATTTAAGTCGCATAGGGCAACTTCTTCATATGATTTCAAAAGCTTGGAAGTTGGAACAAGCAATTATTTTCCCTGAAAGTGATTACCAATGAACACCATGAATCTGGCCTGGCAAAGCCGGCCTTCTCCCACCACCATGAATCCCCTCATGAACTCCACCGCCCATCTTCCCAAAAAATCCATGCCCCCCTTCGAATCCCGTTGCCTGAGCATAGAAACCGCTATCCAATCCAGCCGCCGCTGCGGCCGCAGCCACGGGGTTAACGGTGACGTTTCCCTCTCCAAAGTTCAGCGACTTCTCACGACCTCCGGCGACGTCTTCCGGTTCCTGCTGCCTCGCCATACAATTCTTCTCCCCCTCGCTTTCCCTGTACCGGTTAAGATAAGCCTTTAGAGGAACGACATAGGAATTGAAGCCGAGGGTCGTCATGGCCCAGAGCAGATCATCTCCGTTGATAGTCTTTCGCTTCTCCCGCTGGCACTTATCGGAGGCTTCGCCGGTGATGAAACTGATAAACTCGGAGACGCACTCTTGCACCGTCTCTTTGGCTTCTTTTGATATCTTGGCATTCGCCGGAAGAGAGCGCTTCATTATGCGGCTGACGTTGGCGATGGGGAGAAAGCGGTCCTGTTCTTTGGATGAGCCGGAGATGTCGGTGTCTGATGGTGGGCTGCTCGCGGGGCTCA
Source organism: Phalaenopsis equestris (assembly GCF_001263595.1). Classification (NCBI taxonomy): domain Eukaryota; kingdom Viridiplantae; phylum Streptophyta; class Magnoliopsida; order Asparagales; family Orchidaceae; genus Phalaenopsis; species Phalaenopsis equestris. The sequence continues at coordinate 283 of NW_018215140.1, read as the reverse complement.
TTGATTGTTGACATGTGGTTTTTCTGCTTCCTTTCATTGCGAGGTGAGGAGGAGATCGGCGGGGGAGGAGGAGAAATTGGAGTGAAAGGGGAAAGTGGGTTTTAGTGTTTGGTTGTTCGTTTTAGTGGTGTGGGAACTGGTTATAAAGAAGGAGAAAGTGGGGGAGAGAAGGAGAAGAGAGGAGGGCCGGCCAGGTTTGATTTGGACATCGAGTAAAATCAAATTCGAGTAGGAGAAGCTAAGCCGGACGGATTTTTGGATAAAAATATATAGTAATATATAG
>NW_018215139.1:0-1252 GCF_001263595.1 Phalaenopsis equestris | reverse complement strand
TAGGAGAATTAGTAACTCAGATAATCTAAATCCTACCTAATCCTCATATTATGTAAGGGAACGACCTGTTTGAAATATCACAGACCAAATACATATCATAAACTCTAAGTCAAAATAATTGAGCCTATTATATAGTGATACCCTCATCTTCCGAGATGAAGTGTTACTCCTAATGTGGTGCTCAATTGTTTAAATCATTAGATATATGACATTTATATGGTCTCATATTTTCAAAATAAAAATACTCTTTTCAAAATCAAAACTATATACATATTAAACCCAAATCTATTTTTGATACAAATGATAAAAACCGACTGATCATATGTCTCTAAGTGGATTGAGGCTGCGGCTTTGCACAATTATGATGCTCAGAGTGTTATTAAACCCAAAGTCCCGGCAGTCGACCAGATCTTCTACTATACAAGCCAAGTGTGGGGGCTGGTGTCAACTGATGGCATGTCACATCGATTAAAATTTCAGGCATCTCAGCTGCGCTCCAAGCGAACAACCCTGGTGCTCCTGAAGCTTCTGTATCAGCCGGTTCCTTAACTCTATATCAAAATGCTCATTGATTAGGAAAACCTTCTAGGTTTCTTTGTTGGACACATGTACCTGGAGGATGGTCTCACTGGTTTTGAGGTCTCTTTCTCTCTGGATCTAAATGTCTAGTGGTTCATGATCGACGTTCGAAACCACTCACAAATAGTAGCTTCTAGACTACTCAAAGTTTTCCTACACAGTGATCATCTTCTCGTCGCTTAGGAACTTTATGGTCACATGGAAGGTGGAGGTCACTGCCTGGTAGTTGTTCAAGAGTGCCCAACTGAACCTGGCATTGTAGGTCAGCGATATTCTACCATGAGAGAGTCCTCCACACTGCTGCTTCCCGGGTTCTTCCCAAGAAATGGCTATGGCGATAAGGCCTAGTGCCTCCTTCCTTTCCCTGAAAAATTTGAATAATGGGCCAACCGACGCCGTCAATCGGTCGACTTTTGGGCCGATCTTATCAAACACCATTTTGAACAGGATGCAGACTGAATTCCCTGTATCAACCAGAATACTACCCACATGGTAGCATTGATCAGTGTTGTGACAATGATCACTTCATTGTATGAGTTTTCCTTCGGTGGAAGATTTGTACCTGTAAAGACAATTGATAAATGGTTACTTGTATACTTGACGACGGAGCATACCTCTCCCGAACACTTTCTCTTCCTGTTGAAGGATCAGAGTCCTCCCCCGAAAATGGCAT
>NW_018215138.1:0-1252 GCF_001263595.1 Phalaenopsis equestris | reverse complement strand
TTTTTTTTTTTGAAAATAAGGAAAGCCGCCACTCTGGTCTCAATAACGTAGACAAATTGCTGAATCTCGTTAAATTTCTGTTTTTTTTTCTTGATTTGCGTAGATTTTTCTCAACATTTTTTAATATTATTTAAGAAAAGTCAATATGTTCAATCCATATTAATAACTTCAAAATGTCAGAAGTATGTTCGGACTTGCTAGATTGATAGAAAAATAATATATTTTTTAATTTTTTTAATATAAAAAAAATCACAATTTTTACCAAAAAATACAAAATATTGAAAACTCAAAATCAAGAGCAATGGCGATGGAGAGGAGACTGATTTGCAGATAATATGAATTTTCAACCAACATAAAACTAAGCAATGAAATATGAATTTTCAACCCAAAGTCACTGCTGGTGAATACTCTCTTTGACATACAATTTGAGATAACAAGACTCAATTCCAACATCTCTGACAAACACCTTCAATATCTTTACTAATCAATTTAACTGAGATCGACATTGAGGATAAACTTTCTTCCCGAAACAAAAGAGACTACCCTTCTTCTCCCCATATTTCTCACTACTGTTTTTGCTAACTTTGCCTGATCCTCCCATCCCTTCCTTCATTTTCTTCATCTTCTCCTCGTACAGCTTCTTCGTCACGTAGGCTTCCATCAACCCTGGAGCAATACCAGACGCCATGGCCATAAACAAAGCTATAGCAATAAAAAACTTACAACAGAGCCAAAGTATAAACAGCTGTGGAGAAACTCAGAAGGTTGGTGTGGGGATATTTATACAGCTGGGATGTTAATTAGCCTCACATTATTTTCATGGATTGAATTGATCAGCAAAGTCTTGGCGTGTAGAGCTGGCTTATTAATTAAGATGCGTAGAGGTCCTTTCTTCTTAATTTCTCTCCATACACTTTAACAACCATGAATGGTCAGCAAGGATACGGGCCTGCTTCCACCAACCAAACTTTTCAGTGCAATATTTCCAAATTTTGAGAAACAGACGTTAAGATTGAATCGCTTTTGCAAATGCGGGCGTAGGAGCAGTTGTAGAAAGAGGTTTGTTTTCGGACAAGATTTGGACAAGTGGACAGCTAAACGCGGTTATGTGAGAACAGTGGATGAGATTACGGTATGTTAACTATTCATATAGTGTGTGCTTTACTTTGGGCTGTGATTGAGCCAATACACTTGATCAACTACTTAAATCCGGTTCTATTTATACTCCATCATGTTACTTTATTAACTTTTT
>NW_018215137.1:0-1252 GCF_001263595.1 Phalaenopsis equestris | reverse complement strand
CTTTCTAGATTAGGAAAAACTCTAGTGTACAGGTTTTAAGTCTAGCCTTAAGTATTCGAAAATTTGATGATTTTAAAATTATTAATACTAAATTTTGTGAAAAATAAATCCTAACCATGTTTGGAGGGAAAAAAAATTCAAATAGATTAACTAATCTCCTTTGAATCAGACATAAAAAATTTAGTTCAATCCACTAAACCCTAACTAGTTGAAAATCTATAACAACTCTACTCTTTAACCCCTCAAAGTCCATAAGAAGCATAGCATTTTCAAATTATAATTAGTTTCTCATAATCATGTGAAAATCCCAATGTTCACAAATCTACTTAAATGATTGCACGGATCTTACAATAATATTCCTATTCTTCTACTTCTGTGTATGTTATCCAAATCATTCCAGTAGCCTACTTCTGTAATACTACATTACAATTGGTTTTAACTTTCTAAATGGTCATTTAGAAGTAAATAAAACACATATAGTTAACATATCAAATTACAAATAAAAGGCTTAAATTTTTACTAATTAGTGGATCAAATCTTCATTTTGTAAATCCTAATCCAAGAGAAACATTCAGATGAGTGATGAAACATAATGATTAAAAGTATGAAATATTTTATTGCAAGTATAAAAAAAGCTTTACACATGAGTTGCAAAAGAACAAACTAGAAGAATTTTCACTTTACACCAAAGAGTTTCTCCTGTATACAAGTTAAGCACGTCCACTCTATTACATCAGTGAAATGAAAAGAAAACACGCACATCATCTAGCGCTCACGCTCGTAGTGTTTCTCCACTCTTCTCACTTCGTGACTCCTTGCATTGTCGTCTCCAATCCTCTTTATCTTCTCTGATGCTTCGTATTAAGCTCTTTAACACTTTGTCCATGAAACAAAATCAGTTGAGATGTCTAAATCATAATCTTATGAATATAAGCGCCTAGGCGCTCAAAATTGGTGCCCATTTCTCTGTTTTTGGTTATCTGGAGGCCCAAAACTAGGGCCTAGTCACTTGTAGCTCTAGTTCAAGGCATCTAGGCAGTCCAGGACTGGTGCCTGAGACTCAGTCCAACTTATCTTGACTCGGTTCATTCCGGTTTAACCCTTTTTTAGTTATTTTTCTTTGCAAGTTGCCTAACCATCTGTACATTGCACATGAATCACAAATACAATAAAAAAGCATAAAAATAATATAAAAAATATAAAAATAAAATAGAAATATCATGTACATTTGATACATATCAAATGCCCCTAA
>NW_018215136.1:0-1252 GCF_001263595.1 Phalaenopsis equestris | reverse complement strand
GAGAGAGAGAGAGAGAGAGAGAGATGGAGAGGGAAAGGGAAGAATATAATAATGAACTATAGATTGAACAATTGTATTCTTTTTTGAGGAAATGATCTCATATTTATAGAGGAGGGGATACAATACATGAACTTATATGTCTTTCTCTACTTTAATGTAGGTGTTCAAGATATTTTAGGTATTTTATACATATGTAAGCCTTTGGTTCAGCTAATTTATGAATCAGTCGTCTAAGACAAGTATGTCTTGGCTTGACAAGACGTATTTGTTTGACTGTGCTGAATCAATGTTGTTAATTAGCCATTGATGGTCTTTAGGACAATGAGACTTGACGCTAACAACTTGGTTTTGCAGGTCGGTAATGCTAGTCTGGTTACCGACTATTTATCCTTGGATAAGGACCTCATGTTGGGAGATTAAGGCTAGGCTATGGGAAAGAGGATGAATCACTATAATCCAATTGATAGCTCGTTCATCAAGGGGACAATCCTTCAGGGAGGCTCCGTGCGGTTATGTGATTGCTAGTTTTCAGCCTTGGATGAGAAATCTCATGGGCGTCTATGAGGTAGCTGTGGATTCTACATTCTTCTCTTGAGTCGGGTTATGAAAAGAGGTAGATTGATGCCTCACTTGTCCCGATAGGCTTTAGTCTTTTGTTCAGACGATCTTCGCTCTACTAGCCTTCAACCCCGGCATAGGGGGTTACACTTGGTCAAACGGGTCATTCAATATTACGATAGTAAACATTTAGCCTTCTGATGCAAGAATCTTAGTCTTCTACAGAGAACCTTCAGTGTTCCACCCTTGAGCACTGCTTAGTTGTACTCCTTTGTAATTTTTGTCCGTTAGAATTTCTCCAGATTTTTGCATACACGTATTTAATGTATAGCTGTAATTTAATCTTGAATTACTTAACCTCCTTTATTAATATATTTTACTTTGTATTTTAAATCTTAAATATATACCAAAATAAAAATAAAAAATTAGTTTGGAAATGAAAATTAAGATATTAATATTTGAGTTGGAATCAAACATAAAATCAACACTTTAAACATTTATTATAAGTAACATCTATGAAATATAGGCATTCAATGCCAAGCAGTCCTAAAATTTATAATTATTTTAAATTTATGAGAATGATGAGCGCCAGCAATTCGAATTTTAAATACTGCCGATAGATTAAAATTATTTTATCAATTAAATTAACCTCTTTAAAAAAATTACAGGAGAACAAAGAAGGCTCGTTAATGTG
>NW_018215135.1:0-1252 GCF_001263595.1 Phalaenopsis equestris | reverse complement strand
ATATATACAATTGTTAGTTATGGGAATGCTGTCACTAGCTTCTTTATAGGTGTAAATTACTTCACTGATGTAATAAAGGAGGTGGGTAGGTAGAAAACTACACTTGGGATTCAACATGTTCTATGCACCAAGTCGTGCAACCCTATATTTAATTGTTAGTTATGGGAATGCTGTCACTATCTTCTTTACAGGTGTGAATTTCTTCACTGATATAATAAAGGAGGTGGGTAGGTAGAAAACTACAGTTGGGATTCAACATGTTCTATGCACAAAGTCGTGCAACCCTTGGGTAAGGTGAACACAAATGTAAGTTGGTCTAAACTTAAAGCTGGCGCTAGTGGGGTTTTTTCAAGGATCATACAAGTAAATGTCGATGTTATTTTCATTCTCCCTGTATTGCTTATTGTGCGTTGGAGCTCTTGTTGGCTGTCAACTTGGTCGTTACATTCAAAATACAGTACCTTCATGTGGAGCTAGACTCCTTGGAACTCACTCACATTCTTAAGGGAGCTAAACCTCCTATCAGGTACATTTATTTAACTGTTTACTATATATTTAATATCATTGGTAATTTTGCATGTTTTGAGGAGCTTTATACCTATGGAAGGGAATCGCTTAGCTAATTGGCTTGCTAAATGGGGTGCTTCTACAGAGCTTGTAGATATTGATATGGATCCTTCCAATCCCTTGAAGACACTGTTGCATGTGGACTCACTGGATATTTCATATGTAAGGTGTAAAACTGTTATTTCTTGATTGGGTTGGAGTACTCTTCTTACTTCTTGGAGGTTTTTTTTGGGTATACTTGTCTATTGGAGCCTCTTACTTGGGTATATAAAGTATGCGTGTGTGTGCGTAACATCTGAAATATAATTTTATCATTTATAACACAAATCTTCCTATCACATCAAAAATATCAATATTACTAACTTTGAAAGAGCGAAACATATCTTCTCCTGCATGTTAAGTGATACACTTTAAAATTTAAAACAGGCGTCAGGTATATATAAAAACATAGATATCATGTGATATGTATGTAAATCTTCCAAATAAATAATAAATACCTGCTCACAACCTAATGGACATGTACGTATCATAAATTCCAACATAAAACAACAGAGGAATCTGTTTGGGTAAGAAAGCCAAAAACGTAATCCCGGTTACCTTCTAACAAAAAGGAGCATTTACATACATATCACCCTATTTTTGTGCATTTACATATCAGCCATTTAAACTTTGTTTATTACATAAG
>NW_018215134.1:0-1252 GCF_001263595.1 Phalaenopsis equestris | reverse complement strand
AATATGTTAGATGGAAGTTATCCACAATAAGGACTTCTTAGTCTCTTATCTCTACAAAAGAGAATTGATTGCCTCAAGATAAATTTATTATATATAATTCATGTCTACTAAAGCCATCCATAATTATGGAGAAAGGATATAGTTATAACTTATGTATATACTATTGAAACCTTCTCAATTGAGCTAGACTATGTGGTTTTTTTTCGTAACTATTAGACTAAAAACTCTGGTGCCTTCTATAAACTCTTCTTCTAACCTTTGCACAAAATAAAGGCTATAATCATAATTATGTTTTATTTTTTTGGAACATTACAATTATTATATAAAGTTGTAATCGAACCAATGTACTCAATGAATCACTCAAATTTGACTTGATTAATACTTAATCATATTTTGTCAAATTATCCATAAACCAGTTTGAACATTTATTATGAGCTCAATGCAAATTGAACCAAATTTTTTGGTCCAACTCATTTATTTACATTAATAAATAAACTTGTTTATTTTAATAAGCAACTTCTTGTATGTTTGATATTAAACTTGATGATAGCTCCTATCATATATGATATATTACTTCAATATAATAAACTAATTGTACCTTATTTAATTGTAAATTTAATAGTAAAAAATTATAAATTAATATTATACATAATTTTTAATTATTATTTAAAAATTTATTTTATAAATATGACTTTATTAACTAAGTAAATTTTAGGTAATACATCTTGGAATATATGTATAAAAGTTAGTCAATGAAATTGATATTAGGATAGATCCTAGAGATATGTACTCTCAGAGGTAAATTAATGAAACTAGTTGATATTATAGTTTATAAGAAGATAATCTTATGTATTAAAGAGACTAAATGTGTTGAAGAAAGGCTAAAGAGATTGATAGCTTAGGTTTTAGAGTTTGGTATTGAGGTCGGAGTCACACTCAAAAAGGTGTCGGTGTAATTTTTAATAAGAGTTTGAAAGATAATTTTGTGAAAATTAATAGAATTGAAAATATAATTATAGCCCTAAATATTGTTGTCGATACTAAGTTTTTTAATGTGATAAGTGATAAGATCCTCTAATAGGTTTAGATATAGATTCAAATAAAAATTCTAAAATGACTTGGAAGAATTAATACAAATGATACTTTTGACAAAAGAATATGTTTTGGCGGAAATTTAAATGGATATGTTGTTAGAGTGGTAAAATATTTTAGAAATGTTCATGGTGAATATAGTTTTGGAGCGACTAATGAA
>NW_018215133.1:0-1252 GCF_001263595.1 Phalaenopsis equestris | reverse complement strand
GGTTTTATAAAGAATGAATGTAATATCTTAAAGCAACCTCACTAATTTGACAAGAAAAAAAAATCATGGCTCTGTTCCTCAGGTGAATCCTCATTACTTTGTTATTTTCTTGGTGTCAAATGTAATCATTTAGTCAAGGAAAATACTAATAAAAACCTTGCAATCATTCTCAATACATTGTAACCACCCATAACATCGATTTCTATGAGCACTTCCATAGAGAAACTTTCAAATTAGTGTAGTGCATATCCAAGATTAAGGAAGAATTCTATTGTTTACATCTCATAAATAGTTGAAGAAAAAGAAGATGGAATCATGGCTACATTTTTTTATTAATGAATTTGATTTTAGGTTGTTAATATCCCATTTTTGAATTGAAGAGGGATCTAAAATTCAGAATCAAGGCTTAGAAACAATAAAACCATTCTTCCATAGAATCTCATTCTATGACTCATTGATGGATGGACACTTTGATATTACTTAATGAAAGGCATATGATTGATTTTGAAGTGAAGGATGGATGGGTATTAATTTTTAGTTAGTGGAAGAAGAAGTGGGAGAACCTAATAGATATGGTATGAGGCAAGAGAATACCAAAGCTGGTCGAGAACTGCACCATGTACACGAGTTTTGGGTTAATCTTTTATGGTTGGTTTAATATGGACTTGAAGAATAGACTACACAACAAAAAATGAGGAATGAAGTGATTTGTGGACAGATTAGATGTGGGGAAGAAGATCAAATATATTGTTTGGGGATGAGTATTAAAATATTGGTGTATGAAATTGAATCAAGGGAGGATTGATGGCAGATTTTGTAGAGTTTATAGATGAAATAAATGAGGGTAACATAATGCAAACTTAATGTTTTTTTTCAAATTATTAAAGTGGAATGTGAGTAATAAAATGTGTAGTTAAAATCTAATAAAATACATAAATAAAAAAAATATCATCAAATGAGGGTTGGTTCACGTCACAACATGGAGATGACATGACACCAAGCCTTCCACATGGAGATCTTTCCTCCTAAAATCTGCATGTTATTTTATTGATATATAATTATATTTTATTATTGGTAATACTTTTGTAAGCCTTAAAATCATAAGGAATGTAAAATCATCAAAAGAATATTAAAGGTGGCTAAATATTTAATTGAAATATATTAAAATTTGCTCAAGGTTTTATTAATTCATAAAACTTTAAAGGTTTTCAGTTTTAATATAATGCATGCAAAGAAATAATTCAAATATTTT
>NW_018215132.1:0-1251 GCF_001263595.1 Phalaenopsis equestris | reverse complement strand
CAAACCCTAAACAAAAGAATCAAAGACAATAATCTCATGCATAATCCAAACCCATGGATTTTAGCCCTATTAATGTCAAATAATAATAATAACAAGATTAGATTAAGCTTAAACGCACAAAAGACTAAATTGTCGTTAGCGACCAGCATAACAATACCTTCTTTTGAAAAAAAAAATTTGTCCACAAGATACAGAAAAAGGAAACTGTTAAAGGATCTCATTGGGTGGCTCCCACATATAAATTGGCTAGAGTCAAGTTCTCGTAATCAACACTGGCACACTCATCATAACCTTCACCTTCTCAAAAGTTTGTGTTATCACTTTCCTCCATTGAAAGTTATCCTTCTTCAATTTCTTCATCCACGACCACACAATCGAATTATAATCTTTCATGAACTTCTGATAGTATCATGCACGTCCCATAAAAATTCTTAACCCCTTCCAGATCTTGGATAGTGACCCTTCCAACCTATCTGCCGCCTTCAATGGATTTGTTGACACTAGGGTATTGCACAAACTAGGGTCACTGCAAAGCACTACCTTCTTATCTCCAACCTGAAACTCCATGGTTAGAAGTTTCCAATTCACTTAGTCTACCCTACGGATTACATCATTTTACACCCAATATCACGTTATTGCTCCCTAAATTGAAGGAAAGAAATTTTTTCATCACCTGAATGTCTGGCAATGTTAAAATTGCTCCTTTACAAACTCCCCTGCTATTCTGTGCATGTCTCGTCCCCATCATGACTCCAAAACTTAATGTATCGACCATCTTAAGCCCCAAAAGTTTCACTATATGAGTATAAAAGAAGTTATGGGTGGCCCCACTATCCATCTTGCACTCTAATATGTCCTTGAAGTTTCATGCTCTAGAATCCACCCTTGAAGTTTCATAGTGTGGTTTGGTGTTAATCCAACTACCGAGGTCAACAAGACTTCGGCCACATCCAAGCAAGAGTGTTCCTCCTCCATCATAGCTTTCTCTATTTTTGCATCCCCTATATAACAACCCAACTGACCGATCTTAAGAGTCAACTATTGTGCAACAAAAGCAGACGATTCAGTCAAAACAAATTCGCACAAGCACTCGTCATGATTTGGAAAATCAGGAACTAGTGTGAAAAGAAATCAATCTAACTAAATCGTCGCAAACACATATTATTTATTCTCTTTCATAATTAATTCATATTAATATACTTTGAAGCATGGAAAATCATATCACCCAAATATATATATGGCATGTCCGTT
>NW_018215131.1:0-1251 GCF_001263595.1 Phalaenopsis equestris | reverse complement strand
CTGGGAATAAATGCAATTAAAATCTCCACTTAGCACAAAGGAAATCAAGTTCCTAGAGTGGTCCGTTTAGTCTTCCCATAGCCTTCTTTGGATATATTGGTTTTTGTTAGCATACACTATGGATATGATCTATTCTTTGCTATTTCTAAACTAGACTTTTCCAATGATACATCGTTGAAGTTTATTGTTGACCTTGACAGACACAAGATCCTTCCTCCAAAGAACAATAATTCCTCCCGATTTGCCATTGGCTGGTTGGAAAACAAATCTCAATTGATGTCGGCCATTCAATCAACTTCTTAGGGTTAATGTCCTCATACAAGTCTCAACGAGGCCCACAAATAAGAGGTAATCACCAATCATTTGTCTTTAGGTAGTTACCCGCATTTTTCTTGCAAGCTCCCCTATAGTTCTAGAAAAGAATGGATGTCATTTAAGATCTCTAGGGGTCGGTTCCTTGCCATTCGTATGCTCTTCCACTGGCTTCTCTCGCTTGCATGGGTGTGGTTCAACTGGACCCAAGCGTTTGTGTTCCTTCCCGAATTGTGTCTTTGACACCCTTCCTTTGCCTGATTTCTGTTTGCTAACAGTACGTCCTTGACCTGTTGCTTGGAAATGCTCCGTGATCTGCACTGATTCAAAAATGGATTTGGAGATTAAGACGGACTCAAAAATGCAGTTCAGTTTTCCTCCATGGTTGTGATTGATGGACCTCAGAGACACATTGTTTAATATTGAATCCTTCATGGTGTAGCGTTGCTCAGAGCGTTGGTATGGTTATTTCTGAAGTCAGATTTTGATGGGTGGTTTGCTAACCTGAGATGGACTATTCCGCCTACTCATGACCAAGGTCGAGGGGCCAATTTCAATATTCGGTGGGAGAGACGTGCTGGAAGCACTAGCCCTACTAGGTAAAGTAGCACCTTTGAAAGCTGCTTTCACATGGTGGACCCTCAGTCTAAGCAAAATTTTCAGCTCTCTCACAATGAATAGGAGATTTTATTATATTTGCTGCTCTTGCAGCAACCGTGGTGGTCTCCATGTTGATTCCCTAACCTGGTTGCAAAGGAGGAGCATCCTTCTCCATTACAGAATTGGAGGGTTGTCTCTTGTGGAGGTTGCAGGGCAAGAACCATTTCTTTGTGACAGACTAGACCACATCGCAAGCGAAGGTGTGAAATACCATCACATTCAATTCTCTGAAAGAAATTTCCCTGTAGACCTTTGACCCAAATTCCTGATGTGAGCTTC
>NW_018215130.1:0-1251 GCF_001263595.1 Phalaenopsis equestris | reverse complement strand
GAAGATGTTTGCAAAATAGCAGAATTGAAGAACTGAGGGATTCATGGGCGCCACACTCCGCATTGAAGATTAGTCTGCTCCTCACCAAGCAGTTTCGCGGGTTTTTTCTTACACTTCTACTAATCACCTGGTTGTAGCAAATGATTCCCAAGTTGTGGTGGAATTACCAATCGCTAGAGAAGAAATTACTTTCAAAGAGGGTACTTGTTTCTTGGAGGAACACCACAATCAAAGTGCGCAATATGCTGCACCTACTCAGCAAATTATGGATCCGCATAACTCCCAATGTAGGCATTGAAGTAGAACAAGCTTTGATAGAGGAATGACAAGTACAAAAAGCTAAGAGGATGAACGAAGGAATGCTTGAACTCAGAAGTTTACAGGATGATACAATGCTAGTTAGTTTCGAGAGGTAGCCTACCAAACTGTTTGTTACTGGATTCCCTCCCTAAAACCAGGGGGATGGGGAGAGATAAACAATCATGTGATTAACTTTTTTCCCTTATCTATCAAGCTCTGGTTAGCTTTTTTTGTCGGAAGTTTCAGTAGTTCTATAAATTAACGGTTGTTTTGGGGTCGTTTTTTTTTGTTGTATTACTAGCGCGAGGGGTTATTTCGGGTGTTATCTCAGAGGTTATTTTGGCCGAATTGTGGCTCCCTACGAGGATAGGTGTTATTTCGGGGGTTTTCTTGGGGGAAATTTTGGTTGTTTTCCTTTGGGGTTATCGGGATGTACCAAAGGTGTTATTTTACATAGACTTTAGAGTTTTGTTGTGGGGGGTGTTAGCGCAGCACAACTTGGTGTTATTGGTGATGGTACTCTAGATAGTATATTGGGTGATCTTGGTGGTATTTCACAGGTTTAATGTCGTGGTTTTCATTGTGTTATTTAGTGTGGTGCAGTCAGTTGTTTCAGTACTTGGTGTTATTCCTCAGCGACTCCCCTCACACTTGCGGTGTTATTCCTCGGCGAGTTTTTTAAACCGATGGTGCTATTTTGCCCTTCCTGAATGGAGTTATACATGGTTGAACTTAGGTGTTTTGGGTTTTGGCTGGTAGAATCGCGGTGATCCAATGCAGTTTCTCTCCCACCCTTATTCCTCTTGAGTATTTCTATTATTTTTGCGAGGATTTTTGTTTAATTTATTTTGGTATACTTGTATTTTTTGGTTTTTTTGAGTGTTGTGTGTACCTTGTGAGTGAGTTCTTTGCACCCACACACTAAAAGTTTTTTATGAAAACCCTTATATA
>NW_018215129.1:0-1251 GCF_001263595.1 Phalaenopsis equestris | reverse complement strand
AAAGTATGGTAGATGGTAAAATCCTAGCAGCAGAATAAAAAAGAATTTGTATGATGGAAACGTTGGGTAATTGATTACGTACCATAAAGATGATTATACACCACTCTAGTGGCCCCAATGGAAGTTACACACTGAATTAGAGCAGAGACAGTACTCTCAGCCCTAATGAACAAAAGAGGTGCCCCAATAGATTTCAAAGACTGATCAAGGTGGGCAAGAGACTGTTTCAACCACCACCTAGAGCAACGCCCGGGAAAGAACTTCCCTTCCTCACTTGGGCACCAGATGAAAATAGGAAGAGTAACCCCATCCCTCGCCGCAGCAAACAGGGCTGGGTTATCCTCAATCCTCAGGTCCCTCCTGAACCAAACAATTGTCTTGCTTGTACTGCCCATCAATAACTCAGCTATTTCATGCTTTCATCACCAGCTGACGAAAATTGAAGTCCAACAAAGCACGCGCCATGAAACTATTCAGACAACCAAAGAATTGCATCATACTGACGATCTGTATCAGTTCATCTGAAACATATCAAAAGCATCGCCCTCCAAAATCTCGTCTGATATGATCAAATATACCCAGAGCTCCTCCGGATAAATAAGAATGAAACTTAATTTGATAAGATCCTTCACCAAATTCCAACTTCAAAATGAAAGCAGAAAAATAAAGTAAAAGAGAATATATCCTGAGGTGAAAAGGTGGAGTGAATCAACAGGTTAAAGATCCACATAGAATAGCTTGGAATAAACCGTGAAGCCAACTCCAGCTTTTTTTCTTTTCTTTTCCGCCCCTAATCCTATCCAACCCCTGAAGTTGACAGAAAAAGAACCCATTGACTAACGCAAACTGCCTCTTGACCTCAATTTAACCATCGTGCTTCCTCCACGAGTTCAGTTTATCAACAGTGTTCAATCTATTTCCTTCTTCATGGCTTCCCTGTGGTTGTTGTCCATTGACGGCAACATAGCGCAGATTCACGCAGAGAGAGAGAGAGAGAGCAGCGAGGAAGAAAAACTTCACGGTCTCGAAATTTATTTATTACTACCAGTAGTTCCATGAAATTGAGATTTCCTGAAGAATTGGTAATGGTGCTGATCGTGCCACTTCACTAGCAGTGAGATCACCGCCGTTGGAAGATGGCCTCACGGCCACGCCGTTCAGATACAATCGAACGGCGCACAGACCAGACCGTACAATATATCTACCCCACTCCAATAAATGCGTAATAATTGCAGTTGTCAGGAATGTACT
>NW_018215128.1:0-1251 GCF_001263595.1 Phalaenopsis equestris | reverse complement strand
ATTTGAAGTTTTGTAAAGATCCAACATAAAATGACCAAGGACAGGAGAAGTTCATTTAATCATTATTGACAAATCAACGACACCAATATATTCTCGTATTACCTTGACAGATGCCGACCTACCTAGTATTGGAATTCCTTTCAACGATGGCATCATGATGAATTGAGTTGCCTTCCTCACTAGTGGACCTCACTTGATTGCCTATTGAATCCATCAATAAAAAGTTAGCCGATTCAAACATCTAATTCAAAATCTATTTGGTCAAGGCTAGACAACTTAAAAGTAAAACCTATCATCACAAATAACTTCTGTTAACTAAAATAAACTCAATCAATTTGATAGATTCCACGATTGATAAGTAAAACTCAAATTATTTATCAATCAACTAAATATCTACGAAATAAATGATGGCTCAACCTTTTCCCAACTCAACCAATGCCCAACTAACTCAGTTTCAATCAGGGTTCTAATCAACCATTTGATTAAGCTTTACTTTGGTAAAATTTAACCAATTTAGTCAATTTTGGGTACCAAATTTAACCCTAGAATACCTAAATTGATGTTCAATCAATCTAATGTGCCTAGCATATGACTAAAATTAAAAAAAAAAATCTTATTTTAAAATTACCATGCATAAATAATTTCTTATCCCCAAGATGGGATCCCCATTTCTAATTTCAATGAAGATGCAACATATGGGTATAGTCAATAATTAGACAACTAATACTCAAAATGTCTTGTAAAATAGGATCTATATCATACATGAGTGCTTCATGCATGAGTGTGCACGTATGATGATTTTGTGAGCATGTACCATGTATGCATGCTTGTAAGTACATACAAGCATTTCCTTTCTTTATACAAATGCATACATACACATAATAGCTACCTAGCCTCATCAATATAAAGCTCACTTGTGGCTTGACCCTAGCTTGGATTAACCTTTTGAACTAGTGAGCAAGGAAAGTAATGCCCTCAATCCTTGTGGCGTGGAAGCCATATAGCTTAGCCTTTTGGGTTTTCTTAGATTTAAGCTTAGCCAAGCTTGATCCAAACATTTTGAGGGATTATAGAGCCAACATAGATGAATCACCATAATTACTTTGATTTATACTATGTCAAGTTAGACCATGTCTATTTACACCCTACCCAACCCAAACCTCTAAACCTTAGTATGGTCTATTCCAATTATGTTGTTTAAATCCTCTTGCTTCTCTAAATCTCAGTTAGCTTAGCATACCTCAACGAGCA
>NW_018215127.1:0-1251 GCF_001263595.1 Phalaenopsis equestris | reverse complement strand
TGAAGGTTTGTTTTGAGTTAATTTATTTAATTGATATAGGTTTATTATAAGTTATGCAAGTTGTTTGTATGGAGTGTGTTTTGAATATTTTGTTTGAAGATGCACTAAAGCTATTTGAATTTTATTTGAAAGTTTGTTTAAAATTGATTTAATTTAGGAATGTTTAAATTCGTTTATTTTTATGTTTTGTTTGTTCACTTATTTGAAGCTCTTTCAGGTTATTTGAAATTAATTTGTAATGTTAATTAAAATTATTGGGTTTGCTTTTAGGATTATTTAAACTTTGTTTAGGGATTATTATGCTTATTTTTTGGAATTTGTTTAAGTTTATTTAAAGTTTAAGATTTATTAATGCTTGTTAAAGTTGGTTAAAATTTATTAAAATTATTAAATTTAAATTTGTTAAAATTTGTTAGGGTTTTTTAAAGTTTGTTAAGATTTGTTAAAATTTATTAGGATTTGTTAACGTTCGTTAAGATTTGTTAAAGTTGGTTAAAATTTACTAGGGTCTATTGCGTCTGTTAAAATTTACTAGGGTCTGTTGCGTCTGTTAAAATTTGTTAGGATTTGCTAACATTAGTTAAAATTTATCAAGTCTTTTTTTTAAAGTTTATTAAAGTTTGTTAAAGTTTTTTTTGAGGTTTATTTAAATCAAAATTGGTTAAGGTTCATTTATTTTATTAAAGTTAGTTAAAGTTGAGGAAATTTTGATGAAGGTGGGTTCGATTTGGGCTTGAGGTTTAAATTTGGATGTTTGGGGCTATAGGATCTTGAAATTGTAGGTTTTGGGCTTGAAAATTAGAAATTAAAAATGGGGATTTGATATTTAAAAGTATGGATATTGAGTATTAAATTTGGATTTGAGTTTGAGTTGAGGTTTGTGATCAAATTTTGAATTTGAATTTAGTAAATTGGCAAGTTGGATTTGATATTAACCCTATACTAAGAGGAAGGATAAGTAAGAAAGATTTATAGATAGAGGTGAAGCTCTAACACTAAAATAAACCTAGGCTATCAAAAAGTCAAAATGAGCGAACTGACAAAAATTCTGAGAATAACTCCACTAATCAAGATGCCCATGATGATAAAGAATGACCAAGGAGTTCAACAAAGAGTTTATAAAAATGATTGTCTTTTGTGATAGTCAAGTTGCAAAAATAAGATTCTTCGAACAACCAAGTTCATGCATCGCCTGGACTTGATCATTTTCAATGCGAATGAGCCAAAAGAGTTCTAGAGAGCATAATGAAA
>NW_018215126.1:0-1251 GCF_001263595.1 Phalaenopsis equestris | reverse complement strand
AAAAAAAAAACACAGTCAAAATCGAACTCCCCCTCCCCCCATAAGGCCTCTTCTTCTGCACAAATTCACAGTAAACAAAAGCACCAACACCAACGACACCCAACTTTCAAGTACACGACAAACAAAAATACCACCCCCCATAAGACCTCTTCTTCTACTCAAATTTATAACATACAAAAGCATCAATACCAAACAGAAACACCATAACTAAAATCCATGAAAAAAAATAGAAGCACCAACACCAAATAAAATCATGAAACAAAAATACCACAGCTGAAATCCAAATGGTGCAAAACCACGAGAAACTAAAAGATCTCAAAGAATAGGAGCAAAACCACTTAGGTAATATATGGAAAGGGGATACCGAAAGAAGATGATGTCTGAAAAAATAGGTTAGGGCAAAAGAAGTGTGTGTGCTGCGGGAAAAGAAAGGGCTGACGAAGAAGGAGGGGTTGAATCCAAGGGGCAAGCGCAAAAATGAAAGGAGAAGAAATTTGGGCCCAGGGTTGGACCCGCGACCTTTATTTTATTAAACTGCGGCTGCATCGCAGGAAAAACACAGCCCAAACGACAGAGAAGAGTGGTCCCAAGCCACACTGCAAGCGAAAAGCACCCCCCTCTCCCCAAATGGCCCTAAATCCCACACAATCCAAGTCAATCTATTATTATCCTCAATAGTGAGATTAAAGGTTACTTTAAGTCCTCTTTTTGGCATAAGGTGTGGCTATCCGTTATCTTTCTTATCTTTTTTCTGTTATGATGAATTTTTTCTCTAATCTTCTAGACTCTCAACATTCTAATTTAAATGATGATTAGACTAAAATGAATGGATGTATTAATTCCCTCTTATACATGTTGATGATTTATTTGTCCTTGAAAGGCTGATCTTAACTCCATAAATAAGTTATCTTTAATATTCCTTACTTTTGAATTAAATACCAATTTTATTGCTAATCTTTCCATTTCTAATATCTTCTATTTTAAATCTTTTGACATGCTTATGCAATAACAAATTTTCATGCCTATTATTTTCAACCGAAGGCACTCCCTTGGGATTACTTGGGTGTTATTATTTTTTCTTCAAAGCCGAATGCCTCTGATTGCCTTAAGATATTGGAGAAAATCCAATAATGATTATTAGGCTAAAAAACCAAAACATTTTTCCTTGTGCTAGAAGGTTATAATTGATTAAAAGCTTGAGAAATATGATCACTTTCACTTCTAATAACTTTTTGGATAAAATTATGCTAA
>NW_018215125.1:0-1251 GCF_001263595.1 Phalaenopsis equestris | reverse complement strand
TTTTGTGGGTTCTTTTTATTTTTTTCTTCATGCTGGTTTTATGTTTTCTAGCTGGAAGTTTTGGAAAGATATCTGTGCATAAAGGATCAACACCACTCCATGATGCTGATTTTCTTGCAGAGACGTTGAAAGCTAAGCCTATATTGTTGGGATAAGTATAATGATACTGATGATGATTTAATTGTGCTTTTATACTTTCTAGTAATGAAAGTGATATTTTTGAAATAAGGTTGAATATGAACTAGATATTGTGTCAAGCTGTACTTCTGAAAATGGCTCTTTCTTTGATGCTGTCGCCAAAAAATTGCTACTAAACCTGTTTATTCTGTGGAGAAGCAGTTAAATAGCTCCTCTTTGAACTAGTTTATTCTCAACCTTAATTTTCTGAGAAAGACTTCAAAGAATGATCTTGGGAGCATTGAGAATGGATTCTTATAGAATAATGAACAACCATGAACTGAACACCAACCCGTTTAATATGCTAATTTATAATGAGTCTAAAATAAATTAATTATAATAAATGAAAAAGGACATTGGTTTGTTGCTATATTTTGTCATTTTATTTATATCACCTGATTTTTAAGGAGCCTATTAGATTCCTAGCAGCTAAATTTCTTATATCCATATATTCACTAGAACTTACTTTTTTAAGGTTTAGAATGGGAGCTTAATTTCTATGTGAGAAGTTAGGTCTTCAACCTTTCCACAGTTTCAGTTACAAATCACTGCTATTTCACTCAAACTACTACACACATGCTATTTATTTATTTATTTATTTATATTTTAGCGGACATGTAAATGGTGTCTAACAAGTGTTTGGTTTATGTTGTCTCCTGCTTGTTTTGGATACTATAGAATTTGATAAAATAAACCATAAAGTGTCAATACACCATAGGTGAGAAGTAACAAGAGGGTGATATTTTTTCTTTATATTTGTGTTATTTGATTAGTTATCAGGCAATCTTTCGTAGCCTATTTGTTTCTTGAAAAAGTAGCTTGTTGGATTCATTTGTGGATTATTTGAGATGAACACCTTCAATCATTTTTATCATTTCTCATCATTTGCAATACTACTATTCGATTTTCTTTCTTCTGGTCTGTAGTATAAACTAATATGATGCCATATCAATGCTTTTCATTATTAATAACTGTCATTCAGTAATTGAATCCAGTGACTAGAGCAACCAAAATATCCATTTAAATCTGTTTTATTAAAACGTAGAACCTAAAGCCTTTATTTTTATGCCCACT
>NW_018215124.1:0-1251 GCF_001263595.1 Phalaenopsis equestris | reverse complement strand
AGTATCAGTATCATTATCCTCCTCGTCAGTGTTGTGCTCAAGTAAATCAATCGGCTTCTTTACCTTCTAGATAAGAAGGGGGATCTTCAGATGCCTAGCTAGAAGATAGGCCCTCAATATCAGGTCCAGTTCAATGGTGCACAGCACAAATCCCATTCAAGAAGCCTCATATGAATCCTTCCTCAATTCTCTCGCTGCTCCTTTAATTCAACATCAAAGATATAATCATGAGCCACCTGTATGTGATCTTGAATGAAGCCTTAAAAATTAGCAGAGTTTTTGAAATCTTTGATAGCCCTTGATCCAATTCCAACAAAATCAGTCTCCTTCTTCGACTTCAACATCTTTTTCTCCTCTTAAAGGGCAGACATTTTAGCTTTTAAAGCCTTCAAGCACTTGGAACTTTGACTAGGATCACCTTGTGACTCTACTAGCTCTTCTTGAGTCTTCTCCAAAGCCTGACATCGCAAAGAGAAGTCGTCATCGTAGATAGCTTGGTTCTATACTCTGTTAGCTAGCTTTCTAAGGTTGGAAGATCTTCAGCCTTAATATCATATATCTGCTTAAATTCGCTCAAAAGGAATTTGAATTGCATTCTTTCAAGGAAATATTCAACTCCATATCAAGGTCCATCTTTTTCAGCATCTAAAATGGACAGTTTTATGTCAGATAAATGAAAGCAAAATAAAAGAAAAGAAATCCTCATATGCAAAAAGACTTGCATATTCCTCAGCTCGCTGGAATCTAGTACATAAGTGATTCAACATTTCTTTCAGAATATGAAATTTTGAAGAGCTAGTCAAAGGATTTTTAACAACATCATTCTTCTTACTTTATTTCGGAAGAAGAATTTCAAATCACTATCATGTGAAATCCGCTGTAAAGGGATGGTAGGATCCGGTTCAGGAGGCATTTTTTCAAATTTCTTCAACATCGTGGACTCTTCATTCACAAAGTTATTGAAGTATTGTACCTCGAACTGCATATGTTTAATGTCATGAATCCAAGCATCATCAATACAACATCTATTGTGATAAGAAGAGGAATATGGAGCTCATGCAGTTTTCCTCGACAGTCATGAAGTTCCAGTCATTTTTCACGAAAAAAAATCCAGCAAAGCATTTTTCTTAATGGATCCTTCATTCGAAGATCTAATACTTTGCTTCTAAAAGATATATGTTCATGCACATCATCAATATACATGTCTATCCTGACTAAAATCCCCAATGTTACTTTAGCCCCACATTTTTT
>NW_018215123.1:0-1250 GCF_001263595.1 Phalaenopsis equestris | reverse complement strand
AGGGAAAGTCACAAACAACAAAAAGCATCACTATTTTGTAGGTCCATATAGTGGAGAATGAATGAAGTTGTATGTGTTCAAAAAGAATGGGGAAAAGAACCATCAAAACAATACAACATAGTGGTAAAAATGAAAGTGACTACCTAGAGGTATAAAATATAGAGAAGTACCCAAACATCCTCTAAGAAATATAGTTAAATGTCACTGTTAGTAGCAATTATCAGTTGTTTAAAATATTAATCAATTGAGCCCATTAATATATTTTGGATTTCATCATAGCTTGCCAAAATAAAGTCAAAAGTAGAATTATATTTGTATAAAATATTAATCTTTATTCTAAGAATGAGCAAAAGTGTAAGAAGAATAAGAGACTTTCAAGTTCTGTAAATAGTGTTGATTTGATCTTGTATCCCATATTCAAATTTTCAATTCTTATTTTTCCATCTAATAGACAAGTGTATTTTTTAAAAAACAAATCGAAATAAGTTGATGAATTCTTGAAGATTATGTCATTCCATTTCATCCATATATAATAAGCATTAATATGCACAAATAAAAGGAAAAATATTTCATAAATTTTATAAAAAAAAGTATTCAATGAGTAAGCACTTTAAAAAGATTTCTCTTAATAAGGAAAATAATTTCCATTAATAATATAGTGTTTAAGCACAACATGAGAATGAGGACACTCAAAATATATGTGAGAATAAATTACATCATAAATAAGTAAATTTCATAATGTTTTGATTCACAATAATCTGTTTATTATAAGGATGTCATTGATTTTGAGAACATCAATTATTATTTTCTAAACTATCAAAGCAAAGTTGAGAGAACAACCTTTGAATCAAATGTAGCCACTCCAATACTCCTTGAGATAGCTTTCATAAGCACAAATGTAAATTGATTTATGAGAGCAGATGTTTACTCAACAAAGTGCAAATCATGTAATTGTATCCAATGTAGGTAGTAAAAATGAATTGAGTGTAATATTCCAATGAAGTGGAAGATGGTAAAAGTAAATTATGATAAAAAATGATTTAAAAAAGTTAGTATGAATGGGCATGCCAAACATACCATAAAGAGCAAAGCCATTGAGGAAAGGGTAAAAGTACAAAGGAGGATTAATATTATAGGTAATATATAAAGTTATACATGTTCTAATTTTAACTTATACCAACATTAGACTTTTAAGCTCTCATATTGAACCAAGGAAATCCAAGAAAGATACCAATTAGAAATTTTTGAAA
>NW_018215122.1:0-1250 GCF_001263595.1 Phalaenopsis equestris | reverse complement strand
CTTCAAGAAGAGAAGCCACGTATGGGAGGAGATTTTATTGTTGTCTCAGAAATAGTACACATGAAATTGCTGGTATTTTCATTGGGTTGATGATATAGATGAGTTCGCTTTGGATAGTGATCAAGTGAGGGGAGATGCTATTATGGACAGAGAATTATTTCAAAAGCTTGATTGTTTGGACTTGAAGACGAACGTCATTGCAGGCTTGCTGGTTATTTTTGTAGTTCTTATTGCTGTCTTTTTATGCATGAAGTAATTGTTCAAAACTGATGTATTGGAGAGATTTGGATTTCTGCACATTTCTGTATTGCTAGATCTATTTTTTTTATTCTGTTAAAATTATTTTGAAAATTACACTTGTTCAGATAAATTATATTTATAAGGGTAAAACTTTTTTTCATCATATATATTTGTGGCGACTTAGACTAGTTCATCACCCATTGGTATTGATTATGAAATTCACGATGAGTGCTGTTGAGAACTTAGTCTAACCAAATTGTCCGTCCCTGTCGCACTGCAGCAGAAGCTTAAGAGGGGGTCAATTGGGGTTTGACAGGTGCTTACAGAATAATATCTTTTTAGGGCCTTCCACCAAATTAAGAAACTCTTGACACCTTGTAATGGACTCATATATAGCAGCCTCTTTATCTATCGCTCAATGCATTACTGTAGCAGTATGGAACAAAGCTTTATTTCTACTATACTTTTCTCTGTTTTCTGTTTTGCTTACCTATATTACTTGCTCTATACGGAGCTGTAAGAGCTCTCGATATTACCTGGCACTGTCTCATCCTATTCACTGAACCCACAAAAGCTTAAACTTGTTTGAGCTTTAGCTTGTGTGTTTAGTTGGTCAATATCTTTATGTTCATGATATTCACCGAAGCATCCCAGTCTACGAGAATACGAGTGAGTTTAATACTGTTAGCCCTTTCTGTAGCGTGCAACGGTTTATTACCCTCTAATGTCCAATAGGGAATTTTTTTTGTAGAGTGCGACCACTAGATTATCCCAAGGTATTGGCAAAGATAGACACTCACTCTGGGATTTTTTGTAGGGCCCCATTGTAGTCCCAGAGTTTATGGAAAAGTCTCAATTTAGTTCCAAGATTTTTTCTTAAATGAGTTGAAATAGTCCCAAGTGAGGACTATTTCAGCTCCTATTAAAACAATATGAGGACTAATTTAGCAATTTTATAAACGCTGGGACAAAATTGTTAGGGGATTATTTGGGCACTTCACTCAAAAAAA
>NW_018215121.1:0-1250 GCF_001263595.1 Phalaenopsis equestris | reverse complement strand
GTTTAAACCATGGGCCTCATCATTCCTTTAATTAGAGGCAACGACCCTTCCCTAAATCTCCAGAAAAAGCAGCAGCAAGCAAATCAACTTTTGTCCTGAAGTTTGAATTCAATTTTAAATTTCTAGCTCTTTATTGCTAGCTCCCTCCCTTCTCATTGCAAGGAATCCAACCAAAGCAACCAAAAAAAGCATGCCACAATAAAGAAAAGAGAATTATAAGTATTGAAGAAAAGGATAAAAGGACCACATTCCCACTCTATTCTCTCTTCAAAATTTTTATTCTAGAGATGATTTCCACATCTCCTCCTCTTTCTTCTCCTCCCTCTTCTCTCATGTTCTTCCCCTCTCTGTTCAAGCAAGATTCCAAAAATGCTCAACCAAGGCAAGTTCTCATCTTCATATTTACTCTTCTCACCATTACTTTTCATTTACAAACCACTTATAGGAAACCATGGTATCTGCGAGCAATGGAGGCCATGAACATGTGGAAACCTGCAACGAAAACTGGCACGAATTCGGCAAATTCAGACAACCCAAAGCTGAGGAAATCCGGGTCTTTCAGACTGGCATTTTCATTCACTCGTGTCTGTCTATGTTCTCCAATCTCGTCCTATAATGAAGCATTCTGGTCCGGGGTTCCGCCGAGGAGAAGCAGCAGCACATTGCCAAGATCTAAGTCCTTCCCGGAGCATTCTGACAGAATTTCAAGAACCAAAAGTTTGGCTGAGGGGAGGAGGGTTTTCAGAGGGAAGTCGCTTACTGATGATGTGCTGATGAGGAGGTTTGTGGTGGAGGAAGCAGTGATGCAGATTAGGAGGAGAAATCAGATGGAGTTTGTGAGGAGGAAGAGCTCTATTAAGAGAAGGAAACTCGGGCCTAGCCCTCTCTGTAGGATGGTTTTGGCTGGAGAAGAAGATTGATGCTTATTTGCTTGGAAAATGTAGTATTTTGTAGTATGATTGATGATGATTATGAAATTTTTTTTGTTCTTCTACATTTGATGTATGCTCAATTAGATCTCAATAAAATATGACTCGATTTTCATTTTTGAATTTGATACATGAAGAAATCATCAAACTAAAGTATTTACATGTGTTTGAGAGCATTACTAAGCTACCAAATCTTGCATGGTTTTGTCGGAAATCTTAAATACCCAACGATGCAAGGAATTATAAACTTAGAATTTTAGCATTATGAACCAAGAATTTATTTATTTGCCTAAGGTAAATTTTGTATAGTATATATATATA
>NW_018215120.1:0-1250 GCF_001263595.1 Phalaenopsis equestris | reverse complement strand
TTTTTTTTTTCTGTTTCACACTAGCTTTTGAATTATTTACTTGGTTTAAATCCCTACATAATCACTTCAAAGGAGATCATAAGGCAATTCTTGAATCAACAACTTTCTTTTTGATGTTTTAAGGTTTGTTCACTTTTAAAATTAGGGTATGAAATTTTATTAAACTTTGAAACTTTAAGATTTCATGCTAGGACTGACAACTGTAGGCTAGAACTTTTCTTATTAGAGTTCATCTCATTCACTTTGGGATCGACACACAAAATTCAATTATGTATAGTATTGATACGCCACGTATATTTGTGTGAGTCACCTATGCCTAACAATACTTGGTGTGTGTTAATCGCCTCACCATAAGATCACATACATTGATCACATCCAACCCAATCAATCTGATGAGGTCGGTCAACATGTCTTTCAAGGGAAGGTAGTTGCCTTACCTTAGGACTACGCACCTTGATCGCCTCCAACCCGGTATGTCCAATGACGTTGGTCAACACCTTTTTTAAGAGAAGATAGTTGCATCATCGTAGGATCATGGGCCCTTGATTACCTTCAACTTGGTATGTCTGCTGAGGTTGATCAACACCTCTTTCAAGGGAAGACAATTGCCTCACCGCAATATCACAGGCTTAGTTGCCTCCAACTTGATCTATCTGATGAGGCTGGTCAATACCGTTTTAAGGGAAGACAGTTGCCTCGTGGTAGTATTATAAACCGTGATTGCCTCCAAATTGGTATGTCTGATGAGGTTAATCAAAACCTTTTTCATAGGAAGCCAATTGTCTCGTCGTAGGATAAACTATAAAAAAAATTAAATTATCAAAAATTTGCCAAAATGTGTGTGTGATCATAGGAGCACATAATCAGCGCACACGCATGCACGTAATCAATGTCCATGTGTGTTAAGCAACAACACGAGCACGTGTCCAATTATGTCTGCCTGCCCAGGCAACTGCACCCTCCTACACCCAATGGCCCGCCTGCCGCTCTTGTAAGCCTAACACAAGTGTGAAAAAGCGTGCCCGAGCACACCCGCAAACATGTGGGTCCACGAGCATGCATATCATTGGCTTGCCTTCGTGTACGTCTTCAGTATCTCTAGCAGTGGTAGTCTAGCGCATTTGTGGCACCTTGTGGTCTCTGAGGCCTAGAAGCCATCTTCTGACATTTCCGACTCAAATTTCATGGAGATCACAATTTTGCATCACATAATACTTCAAAAGCTTAAGATATATTTTCAACTTCCTTGA
>NW_018215119.1:0-1250 GCF_001263595.1 Phalaenopsis equestris | reverse complement strand
TATTAACAGTTTTTTCTTGTTGAATTGCAGCTCCATATGGAAGAAGAATCTCCATCTCAAGAAATATAGAATGAATAGCAGTTTTATTTCAAAAAAATTATAGCTTGTTAAACTCCCAAACCATCAACAAAAAAGGTAAGAAAATTTAAATGTTTAAACCTTTTTTTTTGTTTTATGGCTGTCCATCATCCAGAGGAAACATATGCCAATAAATAATTGCTATAGTTGTTTGGATTATATCACTGTAATCCACATTCTCATATTTAAGAAGATATTAAATTGAAAAGCATGGACTAGGGGAAGTAAACTACAGCAGCAATTCCCTGATATTTTTTTCTTATTCTCATGTCCAAATCATTAACCGAAGGCATTTTCAATATGTTTTTAAAGCACCGATAAAAGATCATTAAGTTGTAATTGATACCAAAAATTTGGAACCAACTGCTAAACTAAAATAGCGGATAAATCTAATATTAATTACTTTCTAAAGGAATATAATGGACAACTGAACCATCAAGATCTTTGTCATTGCTCAAACATAAGAGAATCATCAAAGAAAATACTCTATTTTTTTTCTGAATTCATATCTGGAGAAGCATCCGCACATTTCATACATGTAAGGTAATCCCTACCTTGTTTGCATAAGCATGACCTCTTAAGGGCATCATCACTGTAGGATCTAAATGCAACAGCAGGGGTGTGTTGCCCATTTAAGCGCTCAGTGATTTTAATTTCACTTAATTTTTCTCCATTATCTAAGCAAATGTTTATTAAGATCCATGCTACAAAAATCAGGACAGTAACTAAATCAAGAAATTTTGTTGATCAATTAGTCATAACATCCAAATCGCTTATTCATTCCACAACAAATGAAGAAATATTTGAAGGAGAAGTTCCTCGACCCAGCCCCGAGTGCTAATCATTAGTTCGAAATTAAAGTCCATCAGACAAATGAATTCACCTTATTGGAGAGATAGCATAGCGATCATGTCTTTAAAAGGGTGCATGCCAAGATCCTAAAATCATTCAACAACCATAAATCTTTTTGTATCTGTAATGAAAAATTAAGAGGGATTACAGTATCTAAGATTCATATAGGCCTATAAAAAGACAAGTTAGAACGGTATAATTAATATATCCAACTGAAAAGCTTTCGTTCAAGCTTTAGACTAGATTTCTCCAAGGAATGATGATCACACTTCATGGACATAGAAAACTTCACCAAATTACATAATCTTACAAAATCCCTT
>NW_018215118.1:0-1249 GCF_001263595.1 Phalaenopsis equestris | reverse complement strand
GTGATGAAATATAAATTTAATGCAAGCAGGATTTAATCATTGATAATAATTTTTAAAATTTTGAAGAAGATTGATATTAGCTTCTTTTGGTACAATAAATGGATGCCTTGTTGATGTTTGAAGATATCATCACTCCTCCAATAACATTATTTTAAAAGCTAGTTGCTTCAAATTTCTCAAATTGATCAATGTAAGAAAAGCAAGAAATTCTCATAGTTGCAACAAATGTTATGGCTGAGATTAAAATAGCTCTCCAAAGGTCTGTTTGGGGGCGGCAGTGCAACACCGTAGTTTTATCCATTTGAGTATAACTTCGTTTTGATAGCTTTTTCGAAAGCTACCGCTGAAATCTGCATTTTCTCACTTGTCCTGCCTGGGTGTGGTGGTAGCTTTCTAATTACAACTAGACTTTTTCAGAAAAAAAAAAAATTGCAATAGCTTAATAAGCTGTAGTTGCCCCAAATAGACCTAAAATCTTTAAATAATGACCGCTTTTAGTCACTAAAAAGATTTAAGAGAGGTTATTTCTAAATTCAAGTATTTATATAGAAAACTTATAAAAAGTTTATGATAGACATCATGTACATGGAGGAAGGGGAAAGAAGGATCATTTTAATTCAATATAAATGTTATTGATGTTATTAGAGTTATCATGAAGAACTTATTATTTTTATTATATATGCAAAAAACAAAGATCAATTGTCCCCAAGATTAATTTTTTTAAAAAAACTATTTAATCCTTGAGCGCAAATATGATATTTGCATCAAATTTCATGCCAAATTTATGATTTTCTCATGCAATATGTACCATCATCTCATAATTCTATCACTTATGAAAATGACACAAAAATGACACTAATATGGGATCAATGGATGTGTAAACAACACATTAATATTAAAAGAAATTAATATTAAAATAGCACAATTACTTGTAAACAACACATTATTATAGAACATGATAAATTTTTTTCATTAATTTTTTGCACAAAAATAATTATTTTATTTAAAAATTTTATGAATATTATAAACTTTAGAATCACAAATTGCTAACTTTTTTCTTTAACTTTACAAATAAATTCCTACAAATCTTACCATTTTTATAATATATAATTTCACATGCAAGTAATGAATAGGCTCTAGAATCTTTTTAGTCAAACCAAATGTCATGATGAAATACTATTAGTCATGAAGGTAATAATCATGTCATTATGATTTGTAGGCCCAATGTTTTATTAGGTTTGCAATCTAA
>NW_018215117.1:0-1249 GCF_001263595.1 Phalaenopsis equestris | reverse complement strand
TGTTGATATGACATATATTCAAGTTATTAAAGATAATTCGTTACGTTTTCATCGTTCTGAAATGTAAGTGCTTGGCTCGAGTTATGATCGTCTAGTTTAAAGGAGCTGAACCAAAGCTCCTCCAAATGATGCCTTATAAACAAGTTAGGGTTTGCTTCTAAGTTAAAATAAAAATAAAAACAACAGCAAATAGTCTGGCTTAAGCTGACATTGGGTTCATTGATTGGACGGTCAGATTTGCTTCTAGGTCGATCAACGAACCACGTTCAAAACCAGATTATTTTCTAATTTCCCTCCAGGTGAAATCCACTATAAATACGAAAATCCCGCTAGCCATCTCTCCTTATTCAGGGATTGCCATTTGGGGTGCAAATGGAGGTTCCGAAGGCGATCGTCGCTGTTTCCTCACACCGGAGTGATCTAGCACCACAGGAGACTGAATCTCAGATCTCTTCTCTTCTATACGGTTCGTTTCTTACCAGAAACCCTAGTTTAGACTTTGCCGATATTTGGAACTTTTTTATTTATTTATTTATCTATTTTTCTTATGTTTTCCCGTTGTTTCTTTCGATTAGGACCCGTTCATGTTAAATCCGAGGAATTGTAACAGCTCTATGGCTTTGTGATAACGTTAAGTTGATGATTTAGCAGTATAATGATCTGTTTGGTAGTATCCCGATATCGCATATTCGATTTCTTGTTGCGCCTTGGTTTTGTACAATTCGTTTCATCCCAGAAACTCTAGATTACCGCTTCAGCTGAGACTGCTTTATTTAGTTTTTTATGTGTTCCAAATTATCTATTTATTAAATCCTATTCATGTTGAAGCCAAGATAACTTAACATTGTACGGATAATTTTGCTATTCGATGGATACGTTTGGTAAAACGTCAGAATTTAATTGTTGATATTTCTTTGAGCTTTAATTGATGCACGCTTTCCCCATAATTCTTGAATTGATTGGAAAGCTAATAGACCGCTTTCAAAATCAGGGGTTTCTGTAGCATTAATTGCTATTCTGCATAGTTTGAATAGACTAAAATCATTCAATACAACACAGAAAACTGTACCCCCACAAAATTTAATTATTTTACTCAATATAAAATACTTCTGCGTAGCCTCTTTCTGATAAATATTTGCATCCAATGCTCTTCTGAATATATTTAATTCAGCCCACAAAATATCTTATTTTGCCCTCTACAAAGAATTGTTCTGTTGTGAAAATGTTTCTAAGTACTGTTCTCATTTAA
>NW_018215116.1:0-1249 GCF_001263595.1 Phalaenopsis equestris | reverse complement strand
TTTTTTTTATAAACATTCCTTAAATTTAGAGTAGGTGAAAGCAATTGAAATGCATTGTTTATAATACAGCTTCATCTATCATTTATTATACATCAACAAAAGAAAAATTTATCTGATTAATTATAAATTTTGATGCAAGCTTTCCTTCTCAAAGTGCCCAAATATTTTTAGAAATTTTAAAAAAAAATTAATTTTGAGATCACATGAACTCCATTTTTCAACAAATTTATATTGAAGATAAAAGCATGATTAGAAAATTTGAGTGTTTATTCTAATGGAAATGTGTATTTTGAAGAAATGGATTTTATGATTTTAAAATGGCTCGATTTTGGGTTCATTAAGGCTCTCAGATGCCCAAACACACCATTAATGTAAAATTTTTTCATACCATATGACAGTTCGTGAAGCATTTTTAAGAACTAACGTTTAATGTCAATGTCCACAGACAATGTTGATGACCATCATCATTTATCACACATTTGCAATAAATCAATGTTTGCAACAACTCTCTCGTTCTTTTACATTTGTTATCAACATCGATTGATGCGAAGGAATAACATCATTTTTCGTCGTCAAGCAGCCAATACCAATATCTGTCATCTTTCATTGCCATATGATGACTATTGCCAACATCATAAATCAACTTCGATCAATGTCATCCTCCATTCTATATATCATTCAATACCATTGCTTTCCAACATTTTATAACACCATTAGCAAAAGTGTTAAGGCCCTGCGTTTTAATACTGTTGTGTATTCCACTTTTTAATAGCCAAATGTTAAATGTTAAACTCAGATATGTTCTTGAAATATTTTAATATGTGGATCCAACAACTTATATTACATTAAATGATCATCTATTTATAGAGGATTATGATTATAGTAAAATAAAAATTACGTCCCAAACCCTTTTCAAACCAATAGACCACTGATCATCCAGATTGGTCGGCCTCGAGTTAACTGCTTGATCGGTTGACTAATATCATTTGACCATCCTTTAGGTGCCTTTAACTATTCTCGTTGTGGCTCGTCCGGGCGGAGCATGCCCCGCTCTAAACCATTAGATTCACGGAAGATCCGATCAAGTATATTTTTATTGTATACTAAAATAGTGATTTGATATGAAAGATTAGGGTGGTATTACTGTAAAAAATAAAATTTAGGTGTTAGCCAGTTAAATACATGAGAATTGAGAGGTATGAATGCACCTCAATGTTTCATATCACATCAAAAATATCACTATTATTTT
>NW_018215115.1:0-1249 GCF_001263595.1 Phalaenopsis equestris | reverse complement strand
ATATATATGATAAGCAGTAGGTGTTGACAGTGAATGATAGCTACAGAAACAAAAAATTATCGCTAGGTCTTTAATATGGATGTAACATTTATAACCGTATTTGAGATACATTGTTTATAAGCAGGGGTTGTTGACGTCAAGAAGTTGGTGGTGGCAAGTGAAAACAGTTGATGGTAGTTCATAGTGGCCGACATGTGGTGATCGAAGACTACATCAGCTGAAAGTTATTATCGAGTCTTCAGTTCAAAATGAGCTCTAAAATTCCTCTCCTTCACCTCTATGAGATGGGAGCATTTTGATCTTTTGGCAAATAATATCTCCAACCACTCATCAGACGTCCCATATTAACCCCCTTCGATCATATGAGTTTTTAACGATTTGAATGCCTTTATGATCTCATAATCGAGAGAGCTTGAACTCATAATAGTTCCTCTTATCAAGACACTCATTTTAACACATGTCAATTTTAAAATTCATTTAACCATTCAATTTATGATTTAACGCTTCCAAAAGTATTTGATCTGGGCTTGACAAAACTGGATTAACCTAACCTTAATATCATTGGATTTGTGCTGTCAAGTTGATCAATTTGACTATAAACTTGTTGAGATAAGAGCCCACGACAATCTTAAATTTCAATTTAGAACCTCTAGTGTTAAAAAATGCGACGATATTCATGTTGGATAACTAAAATTTTTTTATGATGCATCATTAATCAAAAATAAGAAACATAAATGAGAAATAATAATTAATCAATCAATCCAACAGTCAAAATTAGACTTCAAAATAACTTTAACAATCTTCTAGCTAAACACTTGTATTTTTAATGAAGTATTTTTCATTAAAATATTTTAAATATGTGCCTCATGATCTAATGAGCCAAATCCTAGTAGGCTGAAGCAAGACTCTTTGGCAGCTCGACAATCAATCTGACACAGTAATACCCCTAAATCAACGAGCAACAATGCAAAACAGGTCCTAAGAAAATTAATATAAATGAAGATCAAGACAAACCATGACATAGAATACAGACACAGTGATGATATTATATTCATGGATGCAATAAAAGTTAAAATACCATTGACATAAATTCAGTAGCATTTTCCAAAACTCAAGATGACCAATCACTCGACATAAGACAGCCATCAATAAGATTATTCCTTTGAATTTCAACGCATGAGAAGAAATCTGATGAACAAAGCAGCTTCAGACTGACTGCTCTAATTAATTCTTCCTCCCTTCGCAAAGT
>NW_018215114.1:0-1249 GCF_001263595.1 Phalaenopsis equestris | reverse complement strand
TCCCGACATGTTTGACAAGGATGCTCTTTTTAACTTCATGAATGGACTCCAACAGTGGGCAAAGACCGAGCTTAGGAGGTGCGGAGTGCAAGTTCTTGCCACTGCCATCACGATAACTGAAAGCCTAATTGATTAGTCAAAAGAGTCCACAAAGCCTAAAGATAAGAAGAGTGCCTATGTCAAAGGGGAGTAAGACAAGGATCAACGTAAAGAAGAGATCTGCTACGAATCAACTTCATCCAAGACTAAAGACAAATGAATGTCTAAAAATGACAAAACTATATTGCATAACAACTGCGTCATTTGTGGGGGACCTCATTGGGCATATGATTTCCCTCAGAAGAAGGCTTTAAACTCTCTTCTTTTTAACCACCAGAAGGAATAGAGCAGTAATACAACAACACAAGTAAGATATATACAATTGCTGAATGTGATGCAAACTTCAACAAAACAACTATGGAAATAGGTGGGAAGACTACTAGAGAAATGATGGACAAGGTGCTTCTTACAACTTCATCTCTATTGAAGAAACAAAATGTTGGTTTACAAATGACTGAAGGAGGAGGCTATATCAAGTTGGCCAATTCAGCAGGTAAGGTCAAACCATGGAATAACCAGAGAAGTAAAGACTAGTATTGGAACGTGGTCATGTACCTTAGACTTCTCGGTCATTCTGATGGATGATTTTAAAGTTGTTCTAAGGATAAACTTTTTGGATCAAGCAAGAGCATTCCCAATACCCTTCGCCAATACAATGTGCATCATGTAAGGGAATTAAGTTTGCTTAGTACTGATAAAAAGGGATAATAAGCAGGAAGTCAAAATGCTATCAACCATCTAGTTCAAGGAGGGAATCCCATGAGATGAAGAGAACTACTTGGCTATTTTTTATGATTCCAATGAGTAAGGAAAGCCCCAAGAAGACATGGCAATGGAAGTGGTAGTAGTGCTTGAGGAGTATAAAGGTGTTTCACCTGAATTACCAAAAGAACTACCACCAAAAAGGAAGAAAGATCACCAGATTAGATTGGGGCCAAAGACTGAGTCGCCAAACATGAAGTTTTACTGCATAGAATCCCTCCCCCATACATCCAGTTATAAAGGGAAAAACCCAATAACATTTGAGTTTGTCAAGTCTGTAAGCAAGCAAAGGGAGTTGGCTCGTATGTCACTGCGTGACACTGCAAGAAGAGCTACAAACTGGGCAGACATGAAAATGAGACATGGAGACTCGTGGAGAAAGAAAAAA
>NW_018215113.1:0-1249 GCF_001263595.1 Phalaenopsis equestris | reverse complement strand
TTAATAGCTTAAAAAATACTTAAATTTCATTCAAAATTGCACTTGTTACGAATCAAAAAGGGAAACTGAACTCAGTGTACTTATTTTACGGATTTCCTGACAAATAATAAGCTATCATAATTATTAAACAAAAAATTTATGCTGCTTCAAACCTACCGTCCAGAACTGTAAAAAATACCAGGTCTAGCTACCATGAAAGTCTTGCATTGGTAGAAGCTCAACCTAGATGCAAACACTACCATTAACAAATAGTCATCATACAAAATTCTAAAGTTTGAAAAACGAAGGGTCAATCTTACTTGGAGATGAAGTCAAAGGAGCATATACCAAGCAATAGTACCATAATAAACTTCAAGTATTATTTGTTCATACAAGGAAGAGGGACATCATCATCACTAATAACCAAATTAAGCTGAAATGGTGTTTCTAATAATGATATTAAAATAAAATAATGTGGAATAAAATAACAATAAACTCAACTCATAACTCCTGAAATTCATGCAACTCAAGAAAAATCAAGTGTCATCTCAGGAACAAGCTCATGAAATCTACTAGCAATCTCATCATTGCTACCAGGAGAAGTCCACGCCTACATATTGAAGATATAAGCTCAAGTAATCAATGATATAATTTGCCACTTAAAGCAGAAGAAGAATACGGCCCAGTTCTTAATGTTCGAGAAACCGAAATCTGTTCTGCACCAGCCAACCTTATCAGATTATTTCAGCCATAATGTGATCATTTCTTAACAAAATTGAATGATTTTAGTGGTGCTGGAATGCGAACAAAATTGTCCACGGCTTCTATGTTACCCACTTCATCCAAGTCCAAGCGGATGCGCTATAATTTTAATGAACATTCGAGAAACTGAAATCTGTTTTATAACAGCCGACCCTGCCTCGCTATTTCAACCATAACGCGACCATTTCTTAACGAAATTGAATGATTTAGATGGCTAAGAAAAGATGACAAAAAATTTCTATAACTTTTATGTTATCCACTTTATCCAATTCCTAGAGGATATGCTACAGTTTTTTTCAAATTGAAACTGAAATCTGTTTTGCAACAGCTGACCCTATCTTACTATTTTGGCCATAACGACACCATTTCTTAATAGAATTTGATGATTTTGGTGGCGTTAGAAAGCTAACAAAATTTTAGATACCTTTTATGTTATCCATCTCATCCAATTCCCAAAGGATTTGCTAGAGTTTTTTCGAACGTTCGAGAAATTGAAATCTGTTTTGCA
>NW_018215112.1:0-1248 GCF_001263595.1 Phalaenopsis equestris | reverse complement strand
CATAGCATTTCTCCATAATGTCCAAATAGAATAATAAATATTGTTGTCTAAAAATTTTCTTCCTCGATCTAATTAAACTTTAAAAATATAACTGCATTTTATAACTGAATAAGTAGATTACCCTTATTAAAGAAAAAATATCTTATCTATTTTAGTTTTTTTATTTAATGGTCTATAGTCTATAATTTGACACGGTTTTTACTTTCTTATCCTAGAGCATTAATAGCATAACATATCTCATAACTCCATAGAGGAGGAATTTTTAACTAATTTGCTCAATAAAAAGATTATTTATCTTATTTTTGCGAAGTGCTAAATAGTATTCACATTTGACAAAGTCTAACTTTTGTTGGTATATTTTCTAGCTGAATTTATCTTTTCTAAATAAGGGAAAACAATAAACTTTTCAATTTCATAAGACAATTGGATTATCGCCACATATTATTTTTTCAAATTCATCAAGAATTGTAGAAATATTTTCCTTACAACATTTTGATGTTTTATTGAATAATTTTGATAGTAATTTCTTATTTAAGAAAATTGATATGCATAACTTTCTTTAGAAATTTGTCCATTCCTCTTTGGCGCTAGTGTTAAAATAAAATATAATTGGCTTATTAAATTTTGCAAATAGATTATGGTTTCATCAATTTTTGTTATAAGCATAATTTTCACAAAAAATGGGTTCCCAAAAATTAAGGGTTGGGTTAGATTTTTCACTAGCAAAACAAGAATTGATATCGATGTGATTATCTTTTCAAATTCGTCAACTGTAGAAATCTTTTCCTTACAATTTAGAATAAATGATGTTTTAATGAATAGTTTTCATAGTAATTTCTTATTTAAGAAAATTGGTTTGAATAATTTTTTTTTGAATTTTGCTCATTCTATTTAAAATCACTTCTTTGGAGCTAGTGATAAAATAAAATATAATTAACTTATTAAATTTTGAAAATAGATTCTAGTTTCATCAATTTTTTTTATAAGCATAATTTCCACAAGAAATGGGGACCCAAAGATTAAGGGTTGGGTTAGATTTTTTACCAGCAAAAATAGAGTTGATATTAATATTTTTAAACAGCAAGCTTAATAAGTAAAGAGATCGAGCTGGATGACGCTTGCATTGCTTCATTAAGACACACTTCGAAGAGCTAAAGTTAATTTACATGTATTTTTTTATATTTTTAAGTTTTAATTATTACAACAAACTATTCTAAATAATTCAAAATTTTAATTTGTAAGTTCACC
>NW_018215111.1:0-1248 GCF_001263595.1 Phalaenopsis equestris | reverse complement strand
ATATATATAACATCGGCAATATTCAAAGCCTTTATATCCATATTTATTGGTACTCACAATCATTTTAAATAATTAAGAGCTTTACAATTGCTTTGTAGCACTGTCAGGCATAAACTATTTCTTGAACTCAAAATATAAGGTATTACTCATTATAGAAGACATGAGAACCATTTTAATATCACATCTATGAATGTGATAAAAGATAATTGGAACTCGATTGCAAATTGGTATTAAGAATAAAAGTCGAGAAATTAAATAAGGTAAGGTTGTTGGTATGATATGACCTCCTTCATTACTAATTTGGTAGGAGATGTTCAATTTTAGTAGAGGCAGGGAATTAATAATTTCTATAGGAAATGCATTTCAAGGTTGTATTTGGTGCTTTGATCATGAAATGATGAGACAAAAGAGTCTTAGTAGTAGTTTTTGGGGACTTAGTGCTCATCCATTATTAGAGTAGTGGTGATTGCTTTTTACTGATCACATGGCCCATAAGTTATTTTTAATTGATTTTAATTATTAAATATACTTGGAATCTTTTAAATGTTAAGAAAATGTTTCTCTTACTATCATTGATCAGAATTTGTTGAGCTCTATGTTAAGCATTTAATAGGAGTTGAAGCAACATTTGGAGGAATGTGGAAGTCATAAAACTAGCTCAAATATACAAAAGGATGTTGAATTAGAGCTTAGCAAATAAATCATGAGACTTGGTTTTGTCATTTGAGTTTTAAGAGTCACTAGCTTATAAGTTCGTAATAAAATTATATTCCTATATGCATTTAATTCTTTTGATGAATTCCTAAAATCTAGGAAAAGTTAATTTTATATTTTAAGAAAATCAAATAATATTGGTATATGCTTTGAAATTTTTTTATCCAATTTTATAAAAAAATGTCCTATATTTTTTATATGCTTAAAATAATAAATAAATTTATAATTTTATTGGGGTGGGGAATTTTTATTTATGAAGTTGATGTGTTCACTACAGCTCCTGAAAAGATTTCTATCTAAATAATCTGATACGTCATTTAAGCAATAATATACTATCTGAGATGTAGAAATGTTATATTAAAATACAACTAACAATTGAGATGTTAAAATTCTTTAGGATTTATGTGTCTGCATTCAAAATAAGTTTTTTCTACAATCTTATGGTATATATAATTTATTTTAATCTAAAATCTGATATCCTTACAAGGGCAAACCTTTAAAGTTAATTACATCCCACAAGTTGCAGACTCCTGA
>NW_018215110.1:0-1248 GCF_001263595.1 Phalaenopsis equestris | reverse complement strand
ATTATTTATTTATTTATTTTATTTTATTTTATTTTATTATAGGTTATTACACCTCAAAAGTTTTCAAACTCCTATGAGTCCACTAAAGACTATCAAAGCTATGGCTTCTTCAGTATTCAAGACACTAGAAGACAACAATATGATGCAATTTGCCACATCAGCATGTAACATGAGAGATATTCTAAAGTCATGCGTTCAACTTCTTGTTTATAGCCTATTTATAATTGAACAAAGGAAATGATTTTAGACCCATTTGTTCAATTATAAAAAACAAATTTGAAGTGACCACAGGTTTCATCTTAACAAATCTTATCCAGATTTAAAAGGCTTGAAAATCTAGTAACAAAATTTGAGAAGAAAGTTCAATGAGATCTATTAGCTTTTTAGGTTAAAGCCTTGACAAAATTTCAAATAGGCCCAGACTTGTTATGGAATGAATTGTATGCGTGCTCATTAATCTGATGACAATTTAACATTCCTAGTTCCTAATGCAATTCTAGATACCAAAATTGTCTCCACTACTAATGGTTAATTTTTTATACATTTTGTACATTAGCATGGCAAACCTTTATGTGATAATTTATGGATAACATTGCAGGAAGCACAACAGTTATTTCCTGATTTGTTACATGGGTATCAAATGCTAATTTTGACAAATTAATTTTTTTTCAAGTTGGACAAATATGTTGAAGATCTAAGCGTCTATGCTCTCTGGAATGTAAGCATATGCTTAGAGAGAAGATTAGCAAATTGCTAATTTGTTTTTTTGAAATTTTGCAGTTGTCTATTTCATAGTTTTGACTTTATTATAGGTATATTTGTTTAAACATACCTAAGAATGGGATGTCTTATATATTATTTCAATTCATTACTTTCGTTCTGTTTACTTGGGTTTGATGTAGTTGTCCAAATTTTTTTTCTTAGTTCAATTGGTTGCTAGTTATCAGTTCTTAAAGTTTTGTTCCATTAGCTACTCAACTCATATGATTCCAACTATTTTCCTAATCACATGATCTACCTATTCTTATGTCAATCTTTTGCTGCTATTTGCCTAAATAGCCTGTGCTTTTTCTCTGCCACTACTCACCTTAGCTGCTCTCTTTTAATAGGATGGACTTATTATGTTGTTTCTTGGTCATAGGATTTCAGTAATTGAAGATCCAAATTTTATGCTCTGAGAAAAATTCCAAAGACCACTGATCCTAGGGATTTTCTATGTTTCTGAATTGCATAAACAAAGGCATTTAA
>NW_018215109.1:0-1248 GCF_001263595.1 Phalaenopsis equestris | reverse complement strand
GAAAGAGAGCTCTAAAAGAAGCACCAACAATCTTCTTAGAATTTTTTTTTTTTTTTTTGTAAGAGAGTAATGGACTAATGCATGTTGGAATTCTCCTCCGTGCCTCTTTCATTAGTTCCTTGCAATTAAAGAGTACAAGAAATATCATATAAGAAGATTTGTGGGTCATATTATAAAATGGACAAAACTGGTTGTGTGATAGCTAATCCAAGAGTTTTGGTGACTTATTTTGAATTCCAATTTAGTGTTCAACTCTCCATTTGGCTACTTCTAATGGGTAAGTTCCCTGACTAAGTTTGTTTGAACGATAATCAAATTCTCTTTGCTATTAGGGTAGTTCTCTGACACAAGTTAAAACTATTGCTCGTTTTGGTGAAAAGATGTTTTCAACATGTCAATTTTTTTAGTCGACTTGAGTTAATGCCTTGTTTACTTTGATATATTATGATGTTGGGTGACTTTTGGCTTTCAGCGACTTCAACATGACTCGGAACAACTTCCACTAAAGTGAATATAGACCAAGTTAGTTTAAGCCAGGCTCGTGGCTTCTTAAACTAGGTACAAGTTTATTATATTATAACTTAGCTAACGTGACCCATAAAACTATGAGCTTACATTGGTCACCCATAAAACTATGGGCTTACATTTTTTTGTGTTCCTTTATTTTATAATTACAACAAATTCATTATCTAGAAAAAATTATCATTAAGAAAACTCTAAGTCTTTTTTTTAGCCAATTCATTCACATCAAAATTACATATAAATTGTTATTTGCATCCATGCAATTCTATAAGAAAAAATCATTTAGAACTAAAAAAAAAAAGATGTCCCCTTTTTCTTATACCCTTAGGGGCTGTTTGGGATCACAAATTACTTTTTTTTTAATTTTGTAATTTATTTTTTTCTTAATTTTTGCTTGAAATATAATTATTTGGTATTTTACAACATGCTTACTTTTAAAAAACACCTAAAATTAAATTTAAATATATTGAGTATTTCAAAAAATAAAATTTATTTTATAAAATAAAAATTAAATGGAGGCATGTGAAAAAAATCAATAATTTTTTTTTAAATAAAAGAAAATAAATAAATACTTTAAAAAAAATTGAACAAAAAGAAGTCCTAAGATTATGCTAAGAATTAGTTTCTAAACACTGTTGCTTCAACTAGCTGACATTTTTCCAGATTCGACAATTTCTATATGCTCACCTAACTTTTGTGGGAAATAATTCACTTTAATTGTCTTTT
>NW_018215108.1:0-1248 GCF_001263595.1 Phalaenopsis equestris | reverse complement strand
ATCATTTCTCCTATATATATTATTTTTAATGCTTTTTAGAAATTAAAATGCCTAATAAATTATTATAAAAAAATTAGATTTTAGAAAATAAAAATGCATTCAAAATTTGTTTTATATTTGCAAATCTTCTAAAAAGATAGGCCACCAAGCGAATTTAATATAAAGTCCACAGTTTGTCGTTTTTTTTTAAAATTAAGAAACAATTTCTTTAAGGGATAACTACATACAGGCATCTAAAATATTACTATTTACAAATCAAGCACTTTTGAACTTGTGACACCAATGCATTTGTGCATGCCACCATCAAGCCATTGTGAATTTAATAAAAATGAAAAATATTAGCTGAGGCTTAACTTATAAAATTGACGAAAGTGAGTGTTTTATTTATAAACAGCAATCCTTTTGAACAATTAAAAACGATGGTAACAATTTATTAATATTTAATGTTATAAACAAAGAATTACTCCAAACACTCGACTCTTTAAACCTCCCAAACTCTCCTGCCTTTCTTCCTCGTCTTCACATTGCCAATTTTTCCTCGCTAATGAGGAGCTCTATGGCTAAATCCCAAGTACTTCTCCTCCTTTCCCTGACAGCTTTTCTCCTGCTGGGCTCTTCCTCTGCAACACCGAAGAAAACAGTGGGAATCTATGAGCTTAAGAAAGGAAACTTCTCAGTTAAGATTACCAACTGGGGAGCCACAATCCTCTCGGTTATCCTCCCAGATTCCTACGGCAAGTTTTATCTACATTGTTTTTCGCTTAAATGCAAAGAAACCTTTAAAAAAATGCTTTTTGCTTATTTTTTTTTGGTGCATTAATTTCATTAGTGACTATTACATCTGAATATAATCAATATTGCACTTTTCAGGAAAGTTAGATGATGTTGTACTGGGCTATGAAGGGATTCGTCCATATATTGTACGATTTATGGCTTTGGATTGATTTAACTGATTATTTCCTTTTTGTTTCCTTCTTTTACCTGCTTCGGTCAAGAGTACGGGAATTTATGTCTATTTATACTTCAAGGCTAGCATAATATAAAGGTTTGAAACATCAGTAATTTTCCCTCTTTGCTCTGTTCCGGATTACTGTTCATTGAAAGGTGTCTGAGAGGGTATCCCCTTCGTAGAAAGCTGCTGTCTGGTTAGTAAATGCTGTAAGTCTTGATTTACTAAATCTTATCAACATCAGGATTTAGTGAATTCGGGATTTCAAGAAAAAACTGAGATGAATTCGGGATTTCAAG
>NW_018215107.1:0-1248 GCF_001263595.1 Phalaenopsis equestris | reverse complement strand
AAAGTTGGTGTTTTGGGGACGAAGAGTTTCAGTTCTGCTTATGTGGTTTCTTGTTTAGCAGATTTCTGCTGCATTTTTAGAATCGATTCTGCATAAAAGTTCTTGAAATAAATGATAATAATGATGTTTGAAGCCTTGTTTAGTGTGGATTGATTTATTTTTTTCTTGGATTTGGGGTATGTGTACTATGATTTATAGTTTAATGTTTCTGCTTGATACAGATGAGCCAAAATTCATTAATGTTTTTTCTATTTTTAATTTTCTTAAATCAGTATCATCCTTTTGAAATAAATTCATTTTGTTCAGGAGTAAATATCCTTTCATTTGTTTTGCAATCATAGATTGATTGTTGGTTGTAGAAAATTTGACATTATGGCCCCAATTTTGATGATATTTTGGGCTGTATTAACCTTTTTTTACTGTGATTTTGAAGTTATTTGTAAGCTTTGTGATTGTGATTGCTTCTGCTTCCAAATCCTTTTTTGGGACAGGGCGAGAGCTCAAACTTATTTTTTTTGAAATTCTTTACTTTGTTTCTAACCAATTTGTCGTGCGTTCGAGCATTTTTTTTCCATTTTACCTTTATTTCTTTTTTATCATTGGTCAATCACTTTATTGCCACAATTTATTTGTCTTTCTAAGCATTTTTATATATTGAATGTCATGCATAGATTCTTAATCCTCAGTAATTTTGAGAGATTAATTAGAAGCTCCAGTTATTTTTGTTACACAAACTTAGTATTTTTCATTCAGGAGTCTTTATGATTTGTTCTTGTTTAGTCTAAAAGTAAATTCTACAAAGAAAATTTACCTAGATCTCCTTTCGGTTGCGGGGAGTTTTGATAGTTTAAAACATGAGAGAATTCTATATGTTCAAATTCAACTTTTTGAATTGATAACTTGGTTTTTACAGAAAGCAATTCTAAAAGAACCGCCTTTTTCCAACATATATGAACATAATGACCATTTGCATCATAAATTTTCAATTTTTAATTGCATTCTTTACTTTTTTTAGTGTAACTCGCACTAATGGATGTTGATATTGCAAAAGAGAGAAACATAATGCCTCATAGTAGCATTGAAGAGCTTGATCCATGGACCGCGTGGGCATACAGACCACGCACGATCACTTCACTTTTCGTCGGGGCTTGCCTTTTGGTGTAAGTGAATTATCCTTCTCAGTTTTGCTAAATTGTTAAGGAAGATTTACATACATACCAAATGTAAAGATAATGTTTATAAGTTAAA
>NW_018215106.1:0-1248 GCF_001263595.1 Phalaenopsis equestris | reverse complement strand
AAATTACAACCATTATTGATGAGTGATTGTTGTACCTTTAAAGAGAACAACTTTGTAACCTCATCTTCCATATTTATGGAGAAGAATGTACTTATCCACTCAAAATTACTTATTGGATTTTTTCAATTGGGCTAGGCCCTATGACTTTTTCCCATTTCTAGAGCTTTTCAAACAAAAAGTTGAGATGTCTCCTAATACTTATTTCTCTTTAATTAGGTGTATTCTAGGTTTTTGTGTAACGCTAAGATGATAATTCATTACTCCAATGCCAAGGACCTTTTGGCTCGCATCATTTTGGCACCGTGCGTGGTAAGGAAAATTTTGTTTGACATAGTTTTCAAGTCTAAAATGTTGAGCCCCTACTTTTTTTCCCAATGATATAAATCAACCAATTGGTGAAAAAACCTCATTTGCATCTCTTAAGCATTTTTAGATGTCGGAAACAACCTTCATTGTAGTCTTGAAAGGTCGTTCACATCAATGTTCTAGGCATGATGGTGGTGGAGTAATCTTTTCACATCCTATTATGACACAGTCTATGAAAACTTTTCAGATTGGGGGACAACCTTTGCTATAGTCTCAAAAAATTGTTAACAATAATGTATTGAGCATGAATATGGTGGGGTAGTCTTCTAATGTCTCATTTAGACATCAAATATTAAGGAATTACTTTAAGGCTAGTGGCAACTTAACAAAATAACATTTCTTAAGGACTTCCCCCACTATATTGGAATTCTTCCTCAACTGGAATAGGAAGTTGATCTCTTCAAGGTTTACAACTTATGCTACATTATAAGATCATGTGAAAAACACCACTACTAGCAAGTTGCGAAATAATATTCTTGAGTATTGACCCCTAACAAATGCTTCAATGCCCTAGTGGATTATGCAAGTGCAAGGTCAAATGAATACTAGAATTTTTTTAGCCTATAATGTCGATCACACAGAGAAACAGAGTGAAAATTTTTTGAAAATGGTTCTAATCTACTTAATTTGTCCCTAGTTTGGAGTTTAAAAGAAAATTAAGTTGTGATAACAGTCCCTATTGCAATTCAAATAAGTTTAAAGTTTACTTCTACAGAGACTCTAATTATATTACTTGAATTAGTGATAATCAATTGATAAAGCTTCCTTCCCTTGCGGTATTAGTAGTGGAGTGTAGAGAATGAGAAAATGCAAAATCAAATGTGACTACTGACAAATAGAAGCAATTATCTTCTTTACCCTCTCCCAAGTGAATAAAGAAGT
>NW_018215105.1:0-1248 GCF_001263595.1 Phalaenopsis equestris | reverse complement strand
TAGGTAATTAATTTGTATATATAAATATTTCAGATGCTATATATGTAATTATTTTTTAATTTTATGGTTGTGAATTTAGATCAAAGATTGTTAATTGCTCGAAAATCGGTTTGAATTTTTGACTTGGATCAAGATTGGATCGAAATAAATGAGCCCAGTTATGAGCTAAAAATTTGAATAGGCTGATTTGAGTCATAAATGGATGGGCTCGAATTGATTGAGCTCATGATATTTTTTATCTATAAAAATTATATATATATTGCTAAGAAAAATTAAATGTAACAAGTCACAAGCCAATTTCGAGTTGATTTTAAGCTGGAATGGATCCAAATAGCTCATTTGAGCAGGTTAGTTTCAAATTTGAGTTGGAACAAGCTGATTTTGAGTTGAAACTGATACAAACAACTCAATTTGAGCCAACTTATTTGGATTTCGAGCCAGATAATGCTCTATTTAATTTTGAGACGGATCGTGCTCAATTTAATTTTGAGCCGGCTCAAATCAAAATCAAATATAATGACTCATGAGCCGATTTTGAGCCGCAGTAAATTGATTCGAGTCAACCCCAACTTGATTCGAAATTGGATCGCGAACAACTTTATTTATAAGTAACTTAAAATCATAAATTTATTAATTTGCTTAAAGTGAAATTTAAAATAATAATAATTATATTTTTTAAAAGAAAATTTCATATACATATCACATTTAAGCTTTATATATATATAAAGTTGTAAAGTATTTGTGTTATAAATTTATGTATAAAAAATTAAATTAAAATTTTAAAATTTTAATAATATTTTTATTTTTATAAGGAATTAAAATTTTTTGTGATATATATTTTGTTATGTTTATTGGCCTTGTAAAAAAATTATCGCCACCCTTTAATCTGTCTCTAATTGTTTGTATCTTAAGCTGCCACTATCGTTTTCTCTTTTTTTATCCTAACTAAACGAATCATCGAGCAGTGATAATATCACCGCGGAAGGGCATAAAGTTATTTCTATGAACTAGCTTTCAAGGAAGTCTTTGACAGTGTTAATAGCCATTTTCTTTAAGGCGAGTTTTTGTTATACATTCTTTTATTACAGTAAAACTTGCATTGCTCGAGTTCATTTATAAGTTATCATCAATAGGTCAATAGAGAGATAAGAGGTTTTTGTTTTATCATCAATAGAGAGATAAGAGGTTTTTAAAATGTATATACAAATAAGCTCTTTTTTTAATGTTATGTTATATGATAA
The DNA here is from genome assembly GCF_001263595.1 of Phalaenopsis equestris. Taxonomy (NCBI): domain Eukaryota; kingdom Viridiplantae; phylum Streptophyta; class Magnoliopsida; order Asparagales; family Orchidaceae; genus Phalaenopsis; species Phalaenopsis equestris. Next base: position 7 of record NW_018215105.1, on the reverse strand, counting down.
ACTCATT
>NW_018215104.1:0-1247 GCF_001263595.1 Phalaenopsis equestris | reverse complement strand
TTATTATCACCTTATTCAGCTCTCTATTACCAATACATAGTTAAATAAATTCGTGTCTCTTCTTGACAAATAATACTGAAGCACCCTAGGTTGAATTTTTTGGCCTAATAAAACCCTTATCTATCAGTTCCGACAATTGACATATCATTTCCTAACAATTCTTTGGGAAATACATCAGGAATTTCTGCAACGACTTGGATATTGTTCAATTTCTTAACATATTTATTCAACACTTCTAATTTTATTAAGATCATGGGTTCATCACTTCACAACTATTTTCCAATTTTCAATGCATTGATCAAAGTTAATTGTGCAGATATAAGATATAGAACACTTTTTCACAAGGTATATTGAATTTCACTCGTCTTTTTAGTATTCAATTGTAGCAAAATGTTTCACCATGCAATTCATTCTGAGGATTACATCAAAAGTTTGAATTGGTATGATAATTAATTTTGTTAGCAAATTTCTATTAGAAATATTAACATGTAGAAAATATTTTATGTTTGCATAGAAGCTACTTCTCGAAGGTAAAATCAAATGCATACATGTAACCACATTTTTCGGATTCTTTAGCTCTTGAGTAGTAATTGCAAAAACTCTAACTTTGACTGGTTGCTCATTTTGGATCTTTCACTCTTAACTTAAGATGAGGCTTTCCCAAAAATTGAGCTTTGTTGGACTGACTGACTTCTGAAAATTTCTTAGTCCATCTTTATTTTTAAAATGTTGATGGAAAACTGTCTATTTTCTTTTCCAGGTGACAATTTATCTAAAGATGCCCCGACTATCCACATCTTTAGAATATCCCTAAAACCATCAAACATTGCCCAAAATGATTTTTTCCACACTTCTCATAAACTGACCTTAATTGTGGTTGCTTCTGCTTTTCTTCCAATTTAAATTTCTTGCTATGGGGTTCTTCTCCCTTGCCAAAATCTTTTTGTTTGCTTGCTTGGGGTTGGCATCGTTGATTGGAGATGTTCAACTCATTTTCAATTCTCCTAGCCCTTTCAACAAACACTAAGAAAACACGGATTTCAAAAGGAGCCAAACTTAATCTCAACTGATCTCTGAGGCTGCACAAAACTCGATGACATTTTTCTTTCTAGGCATTAACATATGGGGAGCATATTTGGAAAGAGAAGTAAATTCTGCTTCATACTGCAAAACTGTTTTGGACTTTGAGTCAAATTGGAAAAAAATATCTTGTGACACTAATTTGGTTGAAGGCAGAATGAAAAAAA
>NW_018215103.1:0-1247 GCF_001263595.1 Phalaenopsis equestris | reverse complement strand
GGAATGAGTGAATGTAAAACCGAATACCAATCCTATGACTCACTCCTCTTTACTTGCTCTTGAATCTAATCAGCCATTTAATCATCACAACTTTAAAAACAACTAATTGGTTCTTTACAATACTTAACTATCATAAGATCAGATATAGCTTTTACGGGTAACTCTCTTGCTCAACACCTTCATTAACCTCTCTACATCCATTATCAGAATATCAAAGTCTTCTTTCATATATTCAAGGAACTATGGATATTGAATTGCCATTACAATCAGGACCTCTCATTCTTCACACATATTTTGATTCCTGTTGGGCTAGCGACTAGTGATAGAAGATCAATTACTGGGTATTGTTCATTCATTGTCCAAAACTTCTTACTTGGTCTATTAAGAAGCAATGTACGATGGCTGGATCTTCAACTGAAGTAGAATATATATTGCTTGGCTCGAAAACAATAGACGTAGTATGGCTGTGACAACTTCTTTAGTACCTCTATATCTCTTGACCAACCTACGATTTTTCACTATGACATTATGCCCTATATGGAAATTGCAAAAAATCTAGTTTTCATGCTAGTACAAAACACATCATTTCTTAAGACAACATATCTAGGCAAGGAAATTAGCCCTCACTTACATTCCTACAAATGAGAAAGAATGAGAAAGCAACAGATATATTCACCAAATCTTTACTTACCTTGTGATTTCACAGGCTTCAGAAAAATACTAACACTTTACAATCGAGGGGATAATAAATAATATATTATGTATATTATGTAATATACATCGTTGATTTTTTTTGGATCTTCATAATTTTAGTCCTCTGCATTGCTTTGTATCAAGGGATATGCATATGTACTGTTTGTTAAGATATTGGAAAAAATTTTCACATCTTTACTTTCCCTTTCATGTTCACTATTTTCTTCTTCAAAGTCACCTTCCTTGGCTCTTTTCATTGTAGACTAATTCATAACTAGGATGGATTGAAGTTTAAAAGCAAGTCATTGCATCTCATAGAATATATCCATAATAAAAGGGTACCAATAAGTTTCAATATTTGTGGGTTTTTATTTGTAAAATCTAATTTGGATTTATAACCTTCTCACATGTGGATTGTGAGGTAATACACTAAAATGAAGCACCAACCATCCTAATTTATTTTATGGCTATTCAACTTTTATTTATTTATTTATTTTTAAAGAAATACTTCTAATGATATCCTAATTAATTTTATATAATATCCACCATTAAAT
>NW_018215102.1:0-1247 GCF_001263595.1 Phalaenopsis equestris | reverse complement strand
TTCTGTGAAGGAAATTAGCAAGAAATCAGCGATGAAAAGGGAGGATTAAGATGATGGGAGGAAGAGAGAAGGAAAAAAAGCAAATAACAGAGAAGAGCTGGTTATGCAAAGAAACTTGTTTGAAGTGAGAATCATAAATAAGTTATGTTTTGGGTTAAATCACAAGTTAAGATAAAATTTCATGAAATATTTATATGTTTGCGACTTCAAAATTATTTATACTAGGGGATAAACTCAAAGCAAGATTGAGGAAACTCGTCGTAAGGCGGCTTCATCAATTTAGGTGAAATGTAAAAATTTAAGAAAATTAATTTTCGGTAGATTTTCATGTGATTCCATATTTGCCAGCTGCATACAAAATTTTTTGCATATTGTAAATATATATTTGCATTGACTATATGAATGCAAATTAATTGCCCCTTACAAAACATGTAATTTCATTATGATATGAATCTGATGAATATGTTCATAAAATCACTCTCTGCAGGTATTCATTTGTTATGACTCGTGCATATGATATATGAAATGTCTATGATGAAAGACAGTTACAGGAATTAAAATTTAAAAAATGTCACCAGTGATGTTATAGGTAAACTATTATATGAATAATTGCATGTATGGGTTATACAGAACGGTGAAATTACTGAGTTTTGGTATTCAGATGGTGACGAAACCTCGAAAATTTGTGGGAACAGAAGACGATAAATTTAGGAAACAGTTGGTACCAAAGAGGATATTGACAACTACTATGTTAAGTGGAGGGGTAACCTTTGTCAATAGCTAATGTAGGTTGGATGACAACCAAAAAACACGACATTAAAATAGTTGAGGTTTATACAATTACAGGTGACATTCCTATTATTAGATGGTTGACTCTTATGAACATATTTATAACTATACATGAACGAATGAATTACATGTATCAAAAAATTAAGATTTCTTTCATTACCTACTTTTCTTTTGAATGTTTCATACGATTCTAATATGTTGTTGTGACTCGTTTGTGGATTTGCACAAATACATGAACATGCATATTATTTTTATTCAGTCTTTAAAATCATATTTTAGCTTTGATTATTTTACTAAGCTCATTGTTGCTCACTCCACATTGTTGTCTTTCAGAAAGAGGTAAGAAGCACTAGGGCAAATAGTTATGTGTGATTTGTACAACTTTTGCATTTCAAAATTTAAATTTTCTATACAGATATATGGGTACGTACTTTTATTATGTCGGATTTAACAACTAT
>NW_018215101.1:0-1247 GCF_001263595.1 Phalaenopsis equestris | reverse complement strand
CACTATTGTAATTGTCTTAATCATTTAAGTTGCATAAATAAATGAAATAAAAATTGTGCAACTGTCATTTCAGGGTAAATCATTATTCATGTTTAATAACTTCCCTCTTTATTTAATTCCCATCTTCCTGTTCCTAGCGGGTTTCAAAATTATTAACTTAGTGTAGTTAAAATAAATTCACTTTCCATAGATATTTCAAATTACTTCAGAGTTAACTAGCTAACCCATACTTACATAACATTTCTCTTGAATATGACATCCTAAGGATTTTATTTAAAAAGAAGCTTTAAGTCCTATTATTTAGAAGCTACTGTAGACACCTACTATGATTTTTAGGTGCTACCCTCAAGCTTCTTCACAGGGATATTCACCACTTCTTTTTATTTTTCTTCTTTTCGAATTAGGCCTCTCACCTTTTTTGAATATTTCTTTTATTTTTTTCGTATTCTCTTTGAATTTCACTAAGAATTACTATGTATCATTACTTTTTCTCTTTCTAAGAATTATGTAAGTCTCCTTGAAGTGAGGATTCTCAAAATTCTTTTCAATGCAATCCTAGCATATTATAAGTCAATTAAAAGTTAAGATAAAGTCAAATTGGATTAGTCAACCATGAGATATTTAAAGTATCATTGGGTAGCTACTTAATATTTTAATTACCACATTTTAATTATTCTAAGAATTTTTAGGTACATTTGGATGTTGTTAAATTTAGGAACTCAATTATTACAATAATAATTTTAATCATCCTAAAATGACATTTAATGCTTTTAATAAAATGTCTTAATTAAGTAAAATTCTTAAGATTGTTCGTTAGGGGTGCAAATGAGCCGAACACGTGCGAGCTTGGCTCAGCTCGTGCTCGACTCATCAAACAATAGCACTATTCATGTTCGACTCATTTATATTTTGAATTAAAAACATTGTCTGTGTTTGACTCGTTTGCTTTGGGAGGTGAACACGAACAAACAGTCATTTTGACAACCCTGGTCACACAGTTGTTAGGGGTGTAAACGACATGAGCTTAAGTGAGCTCGGGCTCGGCTTTTGTTCAACTCGTTAAAAGAATATCTTTGTTCGTGTTTGACTCATTTATATATCGATAAAAAATTTATTTGTGTTTGGCTCGTTTGTTTATCGAGCAGAGCATGAGTTGTTCACGAACAATGAGTCATTTTGGTAACCCTAGTCATACACCCGTAGGATGTTATGGGCAGGGCGAGATTTAAATCTTATTATTTATATTA
>NW_018215100.1:0-1247 GCF_001263595.1 Phalaenopsis equestris | reverse complement strand
ACACTAGCTCTGTTCGTTCGTGTTCGGTTCGTTTAAATTTTTACATTGGGTGTTGTGATCATTTACAAATCTAACACGTCCAACATGGACATGGAACTTTCTGAATTTGTGCTTAATCATAGGAAATAATACTTAGGCTTTGGTTTGGTTTAAAGGAATCGAAAGAGAGAAAATGAATAAGGAAATGAAAATTATAAAGCAATTGAATTGAAATTAGTTTTTGGTCTTTCGGTCAAGGAGAAACTAAGTGAGAGTGGTTTTTTTTTCTTGTTTTGTTGATGTGAAATTGAGTTTTTATTTTTGGAGAGGGGTGTGCAAGCTATAGTGGTGACCCCACAAATTTTTCTTAGCATTTTTCCCAAGGGTTGGGTATGGAATTATCAATGGAAAATGTAGTAATATTTCCTAGGTAAATCCAAACTTGTTAATCACAATGGAACCAAACATCAAAAATGAAATTGTAAAAGCAAAAAGCATTTGCATTCCCTCCATTTCCTTGAAACCAAAAATTCCATTAAAAAGAAACTCAAATCAAGCATCATTGGGGAAATATCCTCCACTAATTATATCAAAATTTTTTGAATCAAACACTATAAAAAACCAAGAAGTTTAGGTAAAACACTCAGCATAAAATTTTCTTTTATATTGATTCAAGCCACATACACTAGATTTAATCATTGTGCCACCAACAAATATTAATATCATTTAAGTATTTTAGTATAAATAACTAGCTTTAATAGCCTTCAATATTTCATAAAAAATTGACTCGAAGAATTGTATTTTCCCTTCAGCACTTTTGAACAACTAAGCAGAAAAATGAATTGATAAAAGTTATTGCTTTCCTATTACGCCAAATCAGCCCTTAATTACATTATTTATTCAATTCCAATTGCAGCAAGTTAGCCCTCAGTTATACTCTTTAAATAAGAAATGGCATGATAGAAATAAAGATAAATAAATAGCCATGCTAATTCATTTGTGTACATAATATAGCATTGTCACCCCAGATTAGACAATAGAAGTTTATCATTCTTTACTTTGAAACCTAATTCTTCAAAACTAACCAAAGCAAGGGAAACTTTGAAAATATCTGCAAATTGATGGTGAAAAGATATGATCTCGCTGTCTATCTTCTTCTTAATAAAGTGTCAATTTATATAGACATGTTTACTCCAATCACGATGCATATTCTTTTTCACAAACAAACTCTTGGGGAAGAAGCACATTTGCTAGAATTTGTGTAAGGG
>NW_018215099.1:0-1247 GCF_001263595.1 Phalaenopsis equestris | reverse complement strand
AAAAATCTCATTTGCTAGGCCATGTACAAAATTAGCATAAATTAGCTCATTATTTGGTAAATTTGTTCAGTCGAGCTCAGATAATGAAACAGACAACACGAGCACATTTGAAACATTAATTTTACCTAAAGAGGACACCCATTTGGCTATGGTTTCAAGCATGACCTAGCAATGCATAAATTGAGGGTTTTAATTAACAAATATTACAAAATAAGCTTTAAAAACTCTCACATGCCCCTCTCTCCCACATCAGACTCTCGCATACCCTGGCCCTCATTTAGCTCTCTCATAATATTTTATGGGCTTCTCCCCTCTCATTGTTAGCTTTACCTTAACACCATCATTCTCACAACCAGCCTCGCCTCACCAGCGGCCTTGTTATAAACCAGTGATGCCCTACCTCCCTTTCATCTTCATAAAAACCACCAAGAAGCCTCCCTCTCCATCAATCCCATCACTGTTCTGCATGACCTCTCCAGTCGGTGAGGCCTTCTCCCTCACTTCAGCAAGTCTGTCATCCACCAATCTTTCATTACAGACACAGATCCCATGTCCATCTTTGGGTCATATGAGCAAACCTTGTGCATCTCATCCTTACCATTGCCGAGACTTCACAATCTTTCTCATGCACCTGCAGCTTCTTCATTGGCTAGCTGCCTTTTGTGGTCTTACCTCCTTGCGTCTTTCCCTCACACACCCAACTGCATGGACAAACTCCAACCTAAGCTTCCACTTGGTCTCTCGCCATCATAGTGGCATTGCCTCCCTTGTCACTTCACCTACTTTCCAGCTCCCTTGCCAACGATCTCCTCAGTAGGCAGTTGCTCTTCCATGTATATGGGTTGAGCCCACTTCACCTACTCCTATAAGTCAGAGAAGTTTTAAGAATTTTGATCCCTTTTCCTTCTCACTGGTAAGCCTACAAGAGCTCCCTCCTTGGAACCTCCTTCCTTTTTTAAATTTCCTCACTGCTTTCATCTCCTTTCAACTTTAAGCCTTGCCATAGCTCGTCATCGTCAGCTATCGACAATGACATCGCAGTCTAAAGAGCCCCAAATAATTTCTTTCCTATCATTAGGAGAGCTTCATCTAGAACATAGACATGGAAATTTAATCAACCTCCATGATGATATAACTTCCTCGACACTTTTCTTAGCCAATCGTAGGGTCAATTTAGGATAGGCATTGTTGTCTGGTCTCCCACATAGGGTAAGGTGGCCGGTTAACACTAGTACACATGACAACAC
>NW_018215098.1:0-1247 GCF_001263595.1 Phalaenopsis equestris | reverse complement strand
TGTTTGAGTAGTTGTGATGGTGTTTGGTTGGTTGTAGGTAGGTAGGGTAACAAGGTTGTAGGGGAAGTATGAGTGGCGGTAGAATGGTGGAGGCGTATGGGGGTGGTAGGCAACTAAGAAGTGAAGGAGTTTAGAAGTTTACAACACCACCTCGGATCAAGATATAACCGAGACACCGTCTGTCATCGGATAAAACCCTAACAAGACAACTCCACTAGAACTGACTCTCCCAACATAAGGGACAACAATTTATATGCTCCCCCCAGACGGAGGAAGCTTCTACACAAAGGAAGAGACTGGTAAGGCAAGAAGAATCTAGAAAAAAACCCTTTCCAGAAAAGATGGACGAAGCAACCCCCTCGGATCGCGATAGTTCGTGATCCACCTCCATTCTTCACGCACGAGATCGTGATTTGTCCCAGCCCCTGTTCCTGCAATGCCTTTTGGGGTTTTTGGCCCCTGTGAAAGTTCCCGCGAAGTAACAAGGAGGTTCTAGCCCCAACAAGAATGAAGCGCCCTGTATTGGGGAGCAATCAGCGCCCGCACACGGATGTTGATTCAACAGTTCCTATGTCAGTCTCCTGGGGTTGGGGAAGCTTTGACCTCATTTTTTGAAGCTTCGAGATTCAAGGTATGGTATCAAGTCGGCAACGTTGAATGTGGCTGAAATGTTGTAGTCCCCAGGCAGATCGATTTTATAAGCGCTGTTGTTCAACTTCTGAAGTACTCTGGAAGGTCCATCTGTTCTTGGCTTAAGCTTCACAAATGATCCTATGGGAAATCTTTCCTTTTTTAGTTGAATCCACATATGAGATCCTTTCTTAAAATGTTACTTTCTTCCTGGATTTATTTGCTTGTACTTGATATTATGGTTTTGCTTAGTTATTTCCTTGCCAACTTATTCGTGGAGCTTCTAAATCTTGTGAACTCGTTATGTGGCGTCCTTGCTGATTTTCAAAGATGATATGAGTGGCACCAATTCAAGTGATATGACAAGATTGCATCCGTACACAATCTCGAAGGGAGTTCGTCTATAGTTTGGTTGATGGATCAGTTATAGGTGAACTCCACTTGGGCTAGAATAAGATCCCACTACCTTATGTTTTTTTCCCATGAAAAACCTCAAGATATCCCCGAGACTCCAATTTACGACCTATGTTTGGTGCCAAGCTTTCCCCATAGTGTCCTCAGAGGTGACTCGGGAATTTGGCGTCTCTGTTGAAGGTGATGGTCTTGGGAATTCCATG
>NW_018215097.1:0-1246 GCF_001263595.1 Phalaenopsis equestris | reverse complement strand
TAATAACAACAATGCATGGTATTCTAAAGTGGATCATCTATGCATAGGTGATCCAAAATAACATGCATTATATATTCTTCAATTTGTAAGGTATAATGCATTTTATATATAATTCATTTTCTTGGACTTGTTTTAAAGTATCTAAGAATCATGTAAGTAGCTTGAATATTAGATTTCTTAAGGGTCCGTTTGGGAACCCGTTTCTTTGGCTTTTCGGTTTCAGAACGGGGAACGATGCATTTGGGAGTCTATTTATCGCGTGCGTTTCGTGGATGGCAGGCTGCAAATCTGCGAACGCTGAAATGGAAGGGGGGCTCTGCGTTCCGCGGCAGAAGCTCCGTTGTGACTGGATTTTGACGTCTTTGCCTCTTCTCAAATCTGATAATCCCAGTACCCTATCCCCGCATATACCCTTCGCCCCTCTCCTTGTTTGTCACATGTGTCATTAGAGCTGAAACCCAGTTGCGCTCGACTCCCTCCATCGTCGGCGTCGTCGATTTGTTGCCTACCTCCAGTGAATTTTTTTCTTTTATTGCTTTTTTGTGGTTTATATTTCTTTCTGCTTTATTGCCTCATTCAACTTCTGTGTTTCACTTTTGTATTCGGTATAATTTTTTGTAGACTTGTTCTGCATATGCATGAAATGATGTTAGCTGGTCGATTTGCTTGCTCTTTCCTATGCATATGTGTAGAGGAATATTTTAGGGGAAGAATTTTGAGCATTTATTTTATTTTTTTATCTGATAGATTTTTGTCAATGGAATTGCATAAACTATGATGAAAAGTTGAAGTTTACAAGACAAATAAATTAGCAACATCTATAGTTATCTTGATTAGCCAGTAGATGTTATGGAATGCAATATATATGACCATTGTTCATCTATTTCTTTAATAATTTTTTTTGCACTTGTTCTACATATGCATGAACTGATGTTAATTGGTCGATTTGTTTGCTCTTGCATATGCATCTGTGTAGAGTAACGTTTTGGGTGGGGGATGTTGAGCATTGTTTTCTTTTTTTAGTATATGAGACACTTTTATCAATGAAATTGCATATGTTTTGTGCAAAGATAAAATGTACATGATAGATAAGTTAGTAGTTCTTATATTTATCCTAATCAACCAATATAAGCTATGGAATGAAGTACATATAAGCATTATTCATCTATTTCTTAAAGAATTTTTTTGTGGACATGTTCTACATATGAATGCACTGATGTTAATTTGTCGATTTGCTTGCTCGGCT
>NW_018215096.1:0-1246 GCF_001263595.1 Phalaenopsis equestris | reverse complement strand
GTTTATGCACTTGTTTTATAGATTGTGATAATGCATATCTTTAACTTCATATTATACTTGTTGAATGTCATTTTATTCATTATATTGTAGTGCAATCTTGGATTGGAAAATTGCATGGCGAGTTGAGAGTTACTAAGGTTTTCTAGAGTTGCTCATATAATATGAATACATCCTGGGCTACGTTACTAGAGATGAAAAAACTCCTTAGTTTGGTGTGCACAACTTATCTTAAGTTGTCAGCCAAAGCACCTACTCAACGATTATAAGTTGCGATGGACGAAGTCGATTGCAATCCACTAAGCATGTAAGAACCGTTCTAGGTTGTATAGTTAGAGATGCTCGACGAAGTTAACATGTCATTGATGAAACCAAATGACATTCACCAATGATGCAAGTTATATATTGGGTTATATAGCTAGAGATGCTTGATGGTGTTAATTTGTTGTGGATAAATTTGAATGAAATCCACCAAGAATGTAAGGTCTGTCATAGGTTATATAGAAGTAGATGCTCGATGAAATTAACATGTTATGGGTAAAGTTAATTGAAATCTACCATGATGTGTGAAAAGATTGCATAAATTTCTTTATGTTTTGCGCATCTTTTTCAATGAAATTGCACTTTAAAAAAATGTATTTTTATGTTTATCTTGTATGTCTAATAGGTATTCGGAATGAAACGAAGTGGAAAAAACATGGAGCGAAAATGAGAATATTTGGAGAAAATGTACATTTTGTGAAGGTTGAGGCCATGGCGCCAGGAGCTAGGCGCTTGGGCGCCAGTCAACTGAAGATAAGGCCATTGTGCCAGATCAAAATGGCACCTAGCGCCTAGGCTCTACACACCAAGAGGAACCTAAGAGGTTGGCGCTTAGGCGCCAATACTAAGCGCCATGACCCCATTTTTGAAAACCAATGCCATGGTGCCAGTACTAAAATTTGCACGGTTTTGAGCAGTTTGAGCCATCTGTCCGAGTTGTTTTTTTGGGCGAACCAAGGCCGTTTTGGGGAGTTATTAAAGAGGACCTATGAGAGGAATACTAGAGAAGACAAAAGGGGGCGGAAGGAAGAACTCTGGAGCAACATGCGAGCTAAAGAGGGAGTCTTGAGAGAGATTTTCCTCCACTATTGTGAGAGTTCTTTAGCTTGTTCTAAGCAAGAGTAGGTAGTGAATGGTGTGATTTGTATTTGTTGTTGTATAAAGAGTTGCATGAGAAGAGCAAAGGGCTTGGGTGGAGCATTCTCAA
>NW_018215095.1:0-1246 GCF_001263595.1 Phalaenopsis equestris | reverse complement strand
CAAATGTAATGTTGTAGGTTGTATTGTACGTAGTTTGTTAAGACTCGTTATTGACGGTTAAATATGGATGAACGATAATGGAATAGAGTTTTGCTTCATCAAATCGTGAAGGAATATTCAACGAACTTGATAATGTAGCTTGATGGATGCAGGAGAGCTCGGTCAAACAGGTTGTTAAGGGTGGGTGAGCTTGATAGAAGAGCTCAAGGAGTATGGGCTAACTTGGTCGACAGTAGCAGCAAATGGAGGTGGCAGAGGCGGTCACCAACAACGGTAGTGCCAAGAGGTGGTAGTCGGTGACAGCAGTTGCGGAGGTGGCTGTCAGCAATGATGGTAAGTAGTCGGCAGTCTGCGGAGGTGATCGGTGCTTGTGGCGACTAACACTTCGGATAGCTACGTCTTTGAAATTCATATATTTCATCGAATTTCAAACCCACTAAAAATGAACTTAAGAAATGATTTCTAAATTCATTTCTATTTTAAATTGAATTTATAAATCGCATTATCAAATGTATGAATTCCTAAAAGTTGTGATAATGGATTGAGTCACAAGTGTCGGGCGACATCTTCGATAATAGATTGACAGATGTTCTTACGGGTCATGATATTCTCCTTTGATAGCCTCCTTCACATAGGTGTGCTAGGTTATCATTTGAGGAGAACTAATATAGTCAGATCGACACGTTGGACTTGATTCAAATAAACGAAAGACTCAGTATACTCATATATTTAATTATTTAAAAAATATTTTTATTAAAAAAAAAATTGAAAGTGAAAAAGAAAATTGAATTGTTAAACAAGCAGCCCAAACTGTAATTCGATTGACAGTGAATATATCATAGAAGAATTATTTAAAAGGGCAATTTGGGTACCGATCCAAATAAATCCACCTGTACGGTCAAGGATGCTTGGACGGTTATCCATTTTCGTCCGCTAGATTGACTTTAATAGGTGTGACCAGATGTGATCGAACGGCGGATTATCCAGAAGTTAACCGTTAGCAGAAGCGGACTGATTTATGAGCCGCCGCGGCGTGTGGCACGTGTCTTCAAAACCGCTTGCGGTCCTGAATTGACGCCCGGCGGTAAAAATTTACCCGCATCGTTCGAATTTCCAACGGAAATAAGAAATAATCTATTATGAAGTAGCTTAATGTCAAGTCATTTGTTTGTGTTCGTTCAGCTAGGCTTACAAATAAATCAAATAATAAATAATCAAAATCAAACATAATACTATATATGAACAT
>NW_018215094.1:0-1246 GCF_001263595.1 Phalaenopsis equestris | reverse complement strand
TCGATTTAAATATTCTTGTTCGTGCTCGGCTCAAAATTGGTTTGTTAAAATTAATTAGAAAAAATAGAAGTAAGGTGTTCGATTCGAACATGCAGCAACTTTGTGCAGTATAAGACATAAAACCACATGACCACATGAGCTGTTATGATTTAAACGTAGTTATAAATATAAACAATATATCATTATATATATATATATATATATAAACTTTTTCTTTTTATTTCGAGCTAAAACGAGTAGAACAAGAGCAAACGAAGGGTTGTTTGTGTTCAACTTATTTATAATTCAATCTTAAAAAAATTATTCGTGTTCTACTCATTTACTTAACAAATGAATCAAACATGAGTTACTTAATGAATCAAACACGAGTTGTTCGCGAATAACTAACTTTTTTGACAGCCCTGCTGGCGACAGAAGGGTGATTTTAGGGTTTTGTTTAAAGGAGACTCCTCTTTCTTAGGGAAGTTTTCCCTTGATCTAGTTCAATGCTTGATTTTATTGTATCATTTTTTGCTTTTCTTTATTCTCTTATAGGGTTTCTTTTTTTCTTTTTCCTCATCTTAGGGAAGAAGACTTTAAGGTTTCTTTTTTCTTTTATGGATATGATAATTCTTTGGCTTTATGGGCTTTTTTTCTTATTTTTATTTATGGATCTAAGCAAATTTCCACCTCTCCCCACATTAAGTTCTTCACAAGGACCTCTTCCATCCTTGAACTGGAGAAACATGATTTCAAATCATAACTCTACTACTTCTTGTTTTAACTTATCTTACTTTCTTTGTTTGGTTGATAAAGTCTCTTTCTCATATGAGGGGATTCAAGATGGATCTAAATAGCAGAGTTTGGCTCTAGTTGGATATTTACTACGGAAACGACCTTTCTATGACAATCTTTTGTAAGTGATTGGTAAAACCTGAAAACTTAAGGGCTCTTTAGAATTATTGTCTTTAAATGAGGGGTCTTTCTTTTTAAGTTTAATTGCATGGAAGATATATAAATAGTGTTACCAGGTGCTCCATGGTTCATCTATGGTAAATTATTTTTGTTTAAGAGATAGTCTTATGATTTTGAGCCCATTAAGGAGAAACTTAGAGGTATCCTTTTATGGGTTTGTTCGCCTAACCTACCTTTCTGTTGATGGTTAGAAACTTAAATTTCAATGAGTGCAAGTAAATTGGGTATATCTTTTGTTGTTAATTCCTTAATAGCAAAAGGTTCAAGATTAACTTTTACTCGAGTTAATATT
>NW_018215093.1:0-1245 GCF_001263595.1 Phalaenopsis equestris | reverse complement strand
TCAGGTGTGGACGTTACTGGTGGTTAATTCTTGGTAGTAGGTCTAAGATGACCGGCCGATTATTTGACAAGATGGCTAGCTAAAGATGACCAATTGGTCTTTTGCTGACGGCCTACCAGGGATAGTCGGCCGACCGGGAGATCAGGTAGCTAATTTATTGAAGAATCACAGGCCTTCACATATTCTGTCATTCATGTTTGTTCGCTATGGGTTGGGCAAGATGGTCCTCTATCGGCCGATCTTAGGCCACCCGATCGGCCATGAGTTCTCCGGCTGAACATTTAGCTTTTGATTCGATCCGTTAAATTGCTTTTAAATCCATGCAAGCCATTTTTGGGTGTACACGACTACTGAAATTTGAAATCAATTCTTTATTATTTATAAAACCGAAAGAACTCAAAAACTTCTCAATTTCAAATCAAAACCAAATTTTTAACTACAGCCGAACTTTCTTCTTCTCCATCCCCTCTTCTTGATCCCTGACTTGTCCTCCCAGGCAACTCTCTGTTTACGCTAATAATGCTCGCAAGTTAGGAAATAAGGGTAGTTTTAAGATACATATAAAATTGTTAATATAATTAAATAATTATGTATAAAAATAATTTGTTTTTCCATATAATCTTAACCATCCAAAATCCTACCAAGCGTTGGATGACTGCCATGGTGGAAGAGCCGAAATCCACTAAATGTTACACTGCCCAGGAGGAGCACTAAATTTAATTAAATACTTCAAGAAATTTCATCAGAAGAATAACTAATTAAATAATTTTCTTGTCATTGATAGATCCTGCTAAGCTAATTTTTGAAATTTAATATTAAAAAATTTTAAAAAAAATGTATTTATATGCAATTCAATTTTTATATTTGTTTAACATTTAAAATTTAATATTTCTTTAAATAGCACACCAAAAGTATTAATATTTATTTTTTTTCTGGTAAATGCATCTCTTTCATGAATATGTTTTAATGCGATTATGATAAAATATTATATATGCAAATATTAAAATTTAGCTGTTGAATATGTAAATATATAAGAATTGTGGTATGTTTGTAAATTTCACAATACACGAACACTTACGCATGTAGGTACATACATAGATACATACGGACATGCTTATGTACATATATATATATACAAGGCAAAAATTTGTTCATTTTGTGAGATTCATATGATGGCGAGTTTCGTTCCCTTGATGAGGTGAAAATGAAAATTATTCTTTATGAGATTATAATAATAATGATGAA
>NW_018215092.1:0-1245 GCF_001263595.1 Phalaenopsis equestris | reverse complement strand
GATTTGAACGTTTCTTGTTCAAAATATCATCTTGGAATCCGTATCATGCTTCGAAATTCTTGCAGTATTATGAAAATTTATTGGCGTCGTATCAATAATAAATGAGAACAAATAAATTACGGGAGCTACGATATTTGCAGAAATTAAATTTCAACATTTTATTCTTTGATCGATTATTTATTTAAAACATATTATTGAATCAAATCAATACTTCTATCATTGGTTGTTCAATCAAATTTATAATTGAAATAATTTGTAGAATCAAATGGAATTGATTTTTTGAATTAGAACTATAATTTTATCTATCTTTTGTTAGAAATTCGATTAAGGTTTTATTTAAGGTATTCACTCAAAATCAAATTTATGAGAAAAAAGATCTCCTTCATTTTGTGAATTGAATGAACAATTAAGTCCAACATCTCAAACAGAGTAAAAGGAAATTTGGCCATTTGCATATTTAGCATCTAAAATTTCATATTTACATATCTAGTTGCTATAGTAGAAAAAAATAATAATAATTAAAAAGTCATTATATTTAATTATTGAAGAAGCCAAAGTCATCCTACTTCATCACTTTCCAACTTAAAGCTGGTTTGGTGTCATAACTATCATTTAGTTACTCATTGCCATATCATATGATATTAAGAAGCATATTATTTATTAGTTGATATGATGAATCCATCCTGATGAAATTTTTTAATTGAATTTTTTTTAGAATTGCATGCAAGACCATTCAACCTCCAATTTTTGCAATTTTAAACTAAACCAGTCAAAGCCAACAACATCATATGTGAGCAAATCATTATTCAAATAAGCTCAAATTAAATGCTTCAAATGCTTCAAATGATCTTTGAAACTTATATGATTGTTGCCAAATAGATCATTTTGAAATATTTAACAAGCATATGATTATGAAGTTCATACTTCATTAATGCATTTAATGTCGAATGAACATTCTATAATCAAAGAAAGCAATACGGAAAATCTAATCGAATGATTTAAGACCGCCCAAATTAATCAAAAATAATTTTAAAAAAAATTATAAATCAATCATTATTCTTCAAATGAGATTAAAAGACATGAAATTGTAGAGCACTTTAAAATTTAAAGAACTATATATCTCTGTTTGATTACTAACAATGATGATCACCAACAACAAACATCATTAGTGTATATATGATTGCTCGACTGTCATGACATGCCGATCAGCTTCTACTATTATCTTCTAATTGTACGAGCTCAATT
>NW_018215091.1:0-1245 GCF_001263595.1 Phalaenopsis equestris | reverse complement strand
CGATCGGGTTTTGAAGATCAGTCATCGAGATTGAAGCGGGATCAACAACAACATCGGTTGATCGAATATTCTCATTGGTCAAAACCTCAACATCTGAACCTATATCAAAGTACGATGAAGAAGGGAGAAATTTAGATCAAAAGCAACTAGAGTCGATCATACCTAGCAACCTACCCAATTCAGAGGAAGTTATGGGTAAACCAATGAAGGGAACATTTTTTTTCTGTACTTTAGGCGGAGGTGGAATGTTGGTGATTATTGTTGTACCGAGTTGTTCCAGAGAACCAGTTGCGTCCAGGATGATTGGATCAACCCGACGAACCTCTTCCTCAACGATCGGACCCAGGGGAGAAGCCGGAGTTTCTTGACAACTTTTCTCACTGTTGAGATTTTTTTGTGGACGACAAATATCAATACTGGTTGAAGAAGCAACTTGGTCATTTAAATCAAATACATGTTCCTTTCATTTCTTATTCTTTATAACTCATTTTTCTTTTCGTCTTTTCACTCGCAAAACATTATGGAGTTCTCACATCAAACATAATGACGCATGTGATTCCAAATCTAAGGGAGAAGGAAATGCTCTATTTATCCAAATTTTTGGTGCTAAAAAAACTAGGAAGAAATATTGTGTTGAAGTTACGATTTAATGAAATTTATTACTTTAATGATTTTCTTTTTCTTATTGTAGTTTTTGCTATCAAGAAGTAAGAAAATAAAAAAACTAATATGTATACAAAAAAATATCTGCACTAATATCAGAGGGATCAAGCAGTTCAATGGAGCACTCCTGCCGTCGATCGAAATTCCAAGCGAAGGGCCGTAAAGCAAATCCAATTGTATGAAATGACTGGCTGATTTGCACATCAGCTCAGTCGACCTTTAGATTAATAAGTTTGAACATTCAACATAACCCAACCTACCTACAGAATTAACTAAGGCTTTGGCGACCGTCAACTAAGAGTGAAAGTTAGATATGTTAACTACTAGGTATAAGACTCAATAGTCACAAATATTCATGATAGTCGCATCTGATTAGCTTATGTGCTAGAGAGGTGGTTAGATTAACTGCTCACTTATAATGAAAAAGACCCGATACACCCTTTAACTAGTAAGGAAGTGAGGGTAATAGTGTCACTATAAATTTAAGCCACCTATGATTATAAATGGGGATCATTTTATGAATAAAGAGTAACACACTCATTTTCTTAAGCCTACACAGCCTTTTTGTCTCTATCTCTTTCC
>NW_018215090.1:0-1245 GCF_001263595.1 Phalaenopsis equestris | reverse complement strand
TATATAGTCGTTTGTTAGCTCACTCGATCGAATATATGATGTACTCATATCATTAAGGAAGGTTTACATACATACTGCTCAATTCTTATGTATTTACACATATCTAACATGAAATACTTTATTTCAACGTTAAAGCAGTAGTATTTTTTATGAGATGTAAAAAGTATAGGTGTTATATGTAAATACATGGGAATTGGGTGGTATGTAAATGCCCCCTAAATAATATGATTGTCATGACACGAATAAAGCTGATTTGAGATAATTATTAGTGGCTCGGTCAAAAATAACATCTTTGACAAATTCCTTGCAATAATGAAGTCTTTTAAGAGGGTAATATTGTTATATTATTTAGAAGTTGGAGTAGAAAGGAAAAAGAACAAGACAAGAAGAGCATATGAAGCCATTTTCTATCTTTTGATGTACTTTCTTTAATCATTGTAAGTGATCTAACTTAACTCATTTATTTATATGATATCTATTAATCTTTCAATCCATCACTTCAACTTCTATTAGATGTGTTAATAACATGAATTTTTATTGATATTGAATAAGTAGAATATGGTACATAGTAATCGTCATGAAAATATGTGTTTCATGAGTCTTAATATGTGGATACTATTTTCCATAAAATATATCTATTTATAATGTATGACCATGCATATTCATTGATTATTCCTCATTCTTTGTTTTATCATAAAACATATCATTTGTGATGTATGATTAAAATATTTTGATGATCTAGGGGTTAATGATTTAATTATAAAATATGCATTACATGAGTATGATTGATCTTCCAATGCAATTAGCATTTTATATTTGCATGCTATTTAATCATGAAATATTATTATAATATGTTAAAAAATTAATTTGGGCATATCACATTTATATTACTATGTTGTTATTATCAAAGGGTTTATAATTTGAGTAATTTATATTACTATGTTTTTTAGTAGGAAGAAGTTTTGCATGGATTATTTCTAGCTCGAGTTAGGGCTCATAGATGAATATTTGATATAGTTTTATTATTATTTAGGTCTATTGGGGCTATGAAATTGGATCGAGGAACGTAAATCGCTTGAAAAGCGGATTGAATTTAAGCTCGGATCGAACCATTCGAGCAGAACTACGAGCCAAATTAAATGATCAAATTTATTTCGATATGTCCTCGTCTCGGATCAAGATCGGGATTGAAATAAATTGTCATGTATTTACATATTTAACATCTAAACTTTTAGTTTACATGCA
>NW_018215089.1:0-1245 GCF_001263595.1 Phalaenopsis equestris | reverse complement strand
ATTATGATAGTTAGTCATATTGATATTCTCATGAGTAATTCCAAGGTTATAACTAGTGATCCACTAATCAAGCATACTTATTTATTGACTCCTTCAACTAAAAACTTTGCCCAAATAATTTACAATGAATTTATTTTAGGTTCTATTCCAATTTTCTTAAGGGTTGTTTGCGACTTTCTTGATGAACCACCAACTCTGACAAATCCTTTGTTAGAGCAGGATGCATACAAAAAAAATCATTATAAGAAATAAGCAAAGATCAACTTGTTGTGTTGATTTGAGAACATTTTCTTAAAATTTTCTTTTTTATGATGTAATGATTTATTGTGTTATGAATGATTGGTGTAAGGTATGTTGTGAAACGTATGACAATTATGCAAGTATATGTGTCGTTCAAGTAATACAAAGATTTGAGTTTATGTATCAATCTCACTTATTAATTTTTCAAAGAGTCAAAATTCTAGTTTATTGATACTAAGTCAAGCTTAGGGGCGGAACCGACATTATTTTTAAGGTGAGTAAAATCATCAAATGTTTATTTTTTTTTAATTATTTAGAAAACTATGTATATTGAGGGGGTATGGAAAAATTATTAAATTGCCAAAATTACACAAGTGCAAAAATTAAATTTTACTATCTACGTACCACCTAGAAATAAACTAGTTTCTTCCCTAGTCTAGCTTGAAAGGTCTAGGCTTAGAAAGTTACTGATCCTAAATTGCAAAAAATAATGTCCTATGGAATTAGATTAGGATTTTTCTGACTATGCAAATGAAAACCATACTCATGTGAATCCTCGATATTTTTTTAATTAATTTCCAAACTAATGTTATCAGCCATTGACAAATTCTCCTTATCCCCTAATAAGGCCATAAGAAACATTGTAAACTCATATTACAGTTAAGTTAGCTTAACCATACAAAGTTTCCTAGAAATTCTACTAATAATATTCATATTACACTAGGTAATTTTCTGTTATCCTACTTTTTTTCTAGGCTACGGTCATAAGTACTGGATCACAAGGAATTTTAACATTTTAGTTGGTCATATTGAAAGTAAAGTAATAATTGAAAGGATAACACAATAACATCAAATTATTTCATGGAAACATCAGACAAAATTTATGAAAAAATATGATTCATCACATTACCACAGAAGCATGAAAACACTTAACTACCACTCATATTTGAAGAAATTAATGAGAAAACCATGAAAACCATAAGATAAGTGTTTACAAGAAAAGAA
>NW_018215088.1:0-1245 GCF_001263595.1 Phalaenopsis equestris | reverse complement strand
GAAGCACTCCTCCATTCCCCCAAGATATTTCTCCATACCAGGTATTGGCTTAAAACAGATCGAAGCCCATCTTCATCCATTTCGTACCTGCCGCAGCCGGACTGCTGTTCCTGACCCGTTCCATGCATTCATCACAAGCTATTTCCCTTCTTCAAGAGGGTATTCCCCCTCAAATCCCACAATGATATGATACGCTTGTCTGTATACAGTATAGGCTGCTTCATTCTTCCTGCCATCTTCGGTGGCACAAAGACAGGAAATGCCCATCAGCCACCAGAAGACCATGCTCACCATCTGATAGTCCGGAGCTGGCAATTCCAACAAAGTTGAGAGGAACTTGCTGAAGATAAACTCTGAGGCCTCAGGGTTTGGCCCCTTACCTTGAGAGGCAAAAACATGAATCTGGAGGAGGCTGTTAGGGTTGCATGCTTTCGCAGAGGCAAACCTCTTAATCAGTTGTAGTTGTTGGTTCCTCGTGTCATTGAGCCTGTTGAGGGGTTAATAGGTCTTGAAGGTATGGAGTAAGCACATGTTTGATGCTTCAACCAACCAATCACCAGTAGCAGCTGTTGATAAATGCATTGCTGGTAGCATCTGCAGACATTTTGGAATGAGTCTAGCAATAATCAGAGTAACCAAGGCCTCAAAAATTGGCAACTGTGCTGTCACAACATTATGCAGTCGATAATAAGAAACAATGAGATGCTCAAGTAAACGGTAAAAATTTATCTTTTTCAAACACATTCATTCCTGAAATGATTGCATATCAACTGCCTAAAGTTAACAGTAATGCTATATTAACAGACGAGAATGACAATTATTATAGGGGGATTTACATACATACCACACCATTCTTATGTATTAATATATCTAACATCTAAACTTCCATGATTACATACATATCACTAATCTTTAATATCACAGTAAAAATATCACTACTATAAACTTTTTAAATGTAAAGGACACCATTTCATGAATAGGTTCATGACGCCATAGTGTTATAAATATTAATATCAAACCGGAGGAATTAGATTTCTACCACGCTCTGCCACCCTTTTTACCACCCTCAGCGCCGCAGCAGATCCAGCCCCTGCAACGCCCAAAGGGCATCCACGTAATTTCCTTGGCCGCCTCTGCCCCAGTAGCAGTAAAAAGCACCTCACCGCAGAGACGCGGGTAGTTTCAGGCACGCTTTTGTTGGCCATTATTCCTCTTAACTCCCTTTCCGCCTCCGCCGCCCTATCA
>NW_018215087.1:0-1245 GCF_001263595.1 Phalaenopsis equestris | reverse complement strand
TGGAACTAGTTCTTCTTTTGGAACGATTCTTCTAGAACGTAGATTGTTGCATCGAGTTGCCTTCTCTGTAGCGGTTGGCACAACTGCTCTTTCATCTCATTTTTTGGTCGAATGGCTAGTGCTTGGATTATTCAGTCATCTTCTTCTTTACCTCGTGGCTCAGTCGGTTTTGGCTCGGTTGGCTTAGCTCATTCGGTCGGGAGCGCGATCCCCTGACGGTGAGCCCACCTTCATCATACTCTTTCCTCATGACCTATTAGATCTCCTTAAGTTCAATTCACACACCTTTTTAATGCACACATAAATTCATAGGTTGTCAATATGTGCCACCATTTTTTTCTTTCACATGATCTCCATTATTGTACTCTTAAAAATATACCCCATAAACTTCATTTGCGGGTCTTTTTGGTCCAAATCCAGCAACAAAATTGCATAAAAAAAACATGCTAATTAATATGCTCTCTCTTTCCCAACTCGTTAGAATAACTCTACCCCGTACGTTTTAAGCCAATAATTAGATTAACGTACTGGCCGCGTGCGTTAGAAAAAGAAAAAAAAAACCGATACTATAACTAATTTCGGATCCGTGCCGGCGAAACGAATGGTTCGGATCGGTTTCGGAATAACTTTGCGTTTTAGAGTTTTGTATAGTAACGAGCATTCGAAGCAAGGGCTGCAACTACCAAATCACCTCAATTTAGAGCTTAAAATCTAAGATTTCAAACGAGGCTCATAAACCAATTTATTTATTATGAAAGAAAAAAATAATGTTAATTAACGCAAATGTTATAATAACATAACAAATAGAATGAGCAGTTAAGAGATAAATAATAACAACGCTTGTTGGATGATCTACAGTGGTAGATTAATAAAATTTATTGTCGTTGAAATATTGTTGTACGTTAACTTTGCAAAAACATTCTTTCTAGTTCATGAGAAAAGTGGACATATGTACTCATAATTACATAGTGAATTATTTCGACCATGTGATAATCGCTGATTTTTTTCCTTTGCGGTTTCACGTAAAAGTTGTGATGTCTTACGGAGACGATAATTTATTACTCTGCCGTCACAGATCTTCCGACACTCGTTAAAAAAGTGATAACTTGATAGAAAATATTAAATAAATTTTCTTAAACTAACCAATTCATGGCTTATTTATGAAATTGAGCTCAAGCCAATACATGAGTCAGTATGGCCCAATTACACCTTTCTTTTATCCTCACATTTTGAAATACTTGGTTT
>NW_018215086.1:0-1245 GCF_001263595.1 Phalaenopsis equestris | reverse complement strand
ATATCTGTGTAAATTAAAACGTCATTCCAAAGCGGGCGATGGGATTCCGACTCCGGCAGCTGACAGCTTCCAACGGGCAACTTCTTAACTAAAATAGTGTTGACAAATGTTAAATAAACTTATTGACATGAAAATTAAGAGAATTCTTGGTGAAATTTTATAATGGTCCACTTTCTAATCACTTGAATAAAGGTTAGGAGATACCCTTCCTTGGATTGTCAGGATGGTGGCTTTTACTGGTGTTGGATAAAAAAGCACATAGTCCAGCTCTGAGCTCCAACCTTCACTAACTTCTTACACTTAGTCCCGGTCTTCCTCATGTGGCATCGGGTTTGTTTTATATGCTCACGTTTTTCCGACAACTTATTTTGGGTTTCCTTCATGTTAGATTCTCTCTACAATTTCTTCTAAATTCCAGCACTTTATTACGTAAAATTTATGCTACTAACTCATGCAGCTACAGCAGAAGTGCTAGGCTCTTGTCCCATAATTTATTTACCACACTTTTACTTTTTTACTCTACATCATTTTCTTACCCATTCATGTTTCACCTTACCTGCAAAACAAAAAAACAAAAATACGTGTTCCAAAATAATAATACACTTCTAAACCTTTGAACGCACATAATCTACTCTTTTAGGGTTCATGAGGACCTCTCAAATGATGTAACCTATGGTTGCCAACTAGAATTCTCATGTCTAGACAAGTTTAACCGCTTGTTTAGACTAAGTATATTCAAGAGAAAATAAAGATGTCGGTAAGATGGAACTGTTGGATCTTAACCAGTGTCATTTAATTTAAAATTCTCTTTAAAATACAAGCAGTAATGATAAATAAAACCAAAACATAGTGCATGAACACACATAAACTTGAAGTTGCACTTCAATAAAGAGCATTGAAGAAAGCCGAGGAAAATTGTGGGTGATGATATACAACAACAAAACAAGCCTACATCAACTAAACCATCCCTTAGAACTAAACAAGCAAGCCATAAGATTACTTTTAGGTAGTCTTCCTAGTGCGACATAAACTCTCAGTTTATCTTTTAGGCTTTTGTACATTGTGCAACACAAAACTTAACTCATCTTAGTAATCTGAGGTTGTCATTCGACATGATATAAATCCTTCTATCTTCTAGACAATTTGCATAATTAGATACTATGCAAGTATAAGCCCCTGATCTTTATGAAGAGTTTTCTAGGTGACTTCAGTCCTTTAAAATATGAGTAACTATAGGGGCTTGCC
>NW_018215085.1:0-1244 GCF_001263595.1 Phalaenopsis equestris | reverse complement strand
GGAATGCCTGGAAGGTTGAGCACAAAAGAGCATAGAGCATGAGAGAGAGAGCAAAAAATTGCTAGAGAAGTTGCACTGTGAGCTCTTACAGCTCTTTGTGAATGACGATCAAGCATGAGATGAATCAATTGGTGACCTAGCATGCACGGGAAAGGCAAGAGGGTTTTCATGTGCAAGGGGATAAAGTGAGATTCAGCATGCAGATTGAACAAAGAACTATGCTTGATCCGGTGTGGACGAGCACTAAAGAGTACAATGCTCACATTGATGTCGCTCGAGACAGGCAAGCGTTTAATTAGATTTCAATAAATTATAAGCCCTAAATTTAGACAATATTGAAAATTTAATAATACTTAAAAGTGGATTATTTTGATAGTACTTCTAAGAGAAAAAAATTATCAACAGTGAAGCATCGAAAAAAGTTTAGATGTGACTTTCAAATAGGATATTGATTTAATAATTTCGAAAAGAATATAGTTATTTATTTCATAAAATAATATAAAGCTAACCTTAGATCATTATTCAAGAATGATGAATTTTGAAAGATAAGAAAAATACAAATTTAAGAAATTAATAGATAAATAAATTGGGAAGTTAAATTGATATTAAACTACTAAAATTAGAAAATTTATCAAAATTACTGATCAAATTACAATGATATTTTATTACATAAAATATATATGTACAAGTGAAATAACAAAAGAAAATAATAATAAATGTATATAGATTTAAAACAAAATAGTTACAACTATTGTTGATATGAACGTAAAAAATAAAATAAGTTAGCACTGAAATTATAGCAAATAAGAAAAAAATGAAAAAGAATATTAATGCTTAGTTATAAAATTTTAATAAAAAGTTGTAAGATTAATAATTTAGTTAAATTAATATGTTAAACTTAAAATGAAGTGTTACAATCATAGTTAAAATGATATAATTAAAAAAATAAAGATTAATATCAAAATAATTAAATAGTGTGATATCAGGAGTTAACTCAACCAACGCGATGGCAAACAAATATTATTAAGCAAATAATAATGGAGACAATCAAGACTCGAAACAACAAAGAAAACATGACAATAAAGACAGGACTAGTCCAATCAGGCTACAGCCTAGGAAGAATATCCGCGGACGTTGACGATGAGATAGGCGCGACCGATGACTGCAAGCGGAGGGAGCAGCAGGTTCAAGTGGCTGCTGGAAGGTGGAGGGCAGCAAGTGCGCGTGGCTAGTAGAAGGTGGAG
>NW_018215084.1:0-1244 GCF_001263595.1 Phalaenopsis equestris | reverse complement strand
AGCTTTGAGAGATTGAGATTTAGCTTATCTTCTACAGTTTTAGGGGAATCAGTGCTTCCAGATTTCTTGGAACCAACCAGCCATTAGGATATAGAAGTTCATTGGCCTCAAAATGTACATTCCAGACCAGAACTTTGGAACAATTTTCTGCCAAGCCTTCCATTTGGCTTTCATCTTCGACTAATTGCTCCACAAATTTGCTTTCCTGCACCACATTGATCCATTTGTAATCCTATTTTTTTCTTGGGGCATTTACATAAACGGCACACGATTTATATGTATTTGCATTTCTCACACCTGAACTTTCATGTGATGTGGAAGATTTGGTTGGTGTAAATGTAAAAAATTGAAATTTAAGTGTTAAATATGTCAAAACAAAAGAGTTGGGACGTATTTATGCAAATGGGCCTATAATTTAATGAAAATATGAGCAAAACTAACCTTGAAACCCTCTCTGATAGAGTCCTGGTATCTGATAAGGTCGATGTTGGGTCGGTGCCATTTTTTTGGATCCCAGAGAATGGTGCTGTTAAAAGCAAATCCAGACATTTCGACGTGGAATCTACGAGATAACTTATTTCGATCAGTCTGCCATCCGATAACTCGACTGCCATTACAAATAGGACCTTCTAGCAAAACCTTTTTCTTGTCCTCAGCAAGCACTGCAACTGGCCAAGTGCCAAAACGCCTACATATTTGACATATAACAAATACTAACTAAGGTCACAAATGTAATTCACACCAACTATTCTTGCAAAATAAAAATAAAAATAAAACAAAGGAGTCAAAATAGGAGAGGAATTCTTTATATTGCAAATTATTCATTTCATAAGAACATTGGGGGTGATATAAGCTACTAAATGGGAGAAAGCTTGAAAATATGAAAATATTGGGGACCATAATGGATAAAAATTTGAAATATAAAATTGTAGTGGTGACGAAAGTTAGTTATAAAAGCTTATTAGACGGCGATTTTGTGAGGCGCATGCAAATTGCAAGTAGAGCCAAAATAGATTGTTCAATCGTATCTTAATTGTAAAAAATGGGGCATTTACATACATATCACACAATTCTTATCTGTTTACATATCTAACATGTAAACTTTCATATTTACATGCACACCACTTAAATTTTTAACATCACATTTAAGGGAGGGAAAATTACTTTCGGATTTAACTTATCTCGCACCTAAACTTTCATTTTTACACTCATAGCACTTTACCTATGGATGAAAAGATGGATTT
>NW_018215083.1:0-1244 GCF_001263595.1 Phalaenopsis equestris | reverse complement strand
AGTATATCAGACTAAATCTCTCAAAGAGTGACAAGCCACAGTCGAGGCGACCCACTACTTCGATGATCTGAAGCCTGGATGACCTGAAGCCTAGATGAGCGACCTGACCTGTAAGACCAACCTAACTTAGCCAACCGAGCTGACCTGGCTTACCCAAAGCTAATTAATCTTAGTTAGCCGAGCTAGGAAGAAGTCAAACGAGAAGATCATATATGCAAAATAAAAGAAATACCCATGTAACACCCCTCAGTAAAGTAAGAGCAAACATCGAACTTCAGATATTGTACCTTCTCTCCTATAAGCAGAGAATCATTTTATGAATAAAACAGGCGGGAAAGGCCCTAGAATTCTCCAATTACTCCATATTAATGTTCATTTCATGGTGCACTATTCTCTCTGTCTGTTTCTTTCTCCTTTCTTATGCTCTATTCTCTTGGGTGTGACTCACATATAGATCAACATTCTTACATCCTAAATGGTGCAATAAACGTGGATCAAGCCACCAATAAGAAGAGGAGCAATATAAGGAAAAGAACTGAGGACTAAGTTTGGCCATGCCAGCTTCAGTTCAGCTAGGCGAGGTCCCAATCAAACCAATCAGGACGACCCACCCCACCTGGATGACCAGTAGCCAGGAAGAGTGACCCGTCTAGATGACAGACCCAGACACCAGTTTAGCTGACCGAGTTAACTCTGGCGACACTCGTCCTCCCTCTATCGACCATGTTCAGTCAACCACTTCTATCCGACCACCGTCACTCTGCTAACTGCATGCGACTAGAAAAGTAACTCTAAAACATACTAATTTTATGTGATATTAAATATTTGAATATTATATGCATACATACTAAAACTTAAGCGTGAGATATATAGATACAAAATAATTATGCGCTATTTATGTAAATGCCACATTTTTTTTGGATAGTATGTGGGCTATTATGCGTGATGTACACTTCACATATGGCAAATACGAAATAAATTAAATTAGAAGGCCTAATTTGACATTATTATTTATATTATAAAATAACATACCTCTAAATTTCTATGTATTTATATATCTACCACCCAAACTTCTATTTTACATAAATACCACCACACCAAAAAGTTTATCTCACTTCTTAGAACTTAAAATGATGATATTTTCATGTGATAGGAAAGGCTTGGAAATTATAAATGTAAAAGTATAATGTAGGAGTTAGATATGTAAAAACATAGGAATTGAGTGGTAAGAATGTAAATGCCCC
>NW_018215082.1:0-1244 GCF_001263595.1 Phalaenopsis equestris | reverse complement strand
TAATAGAAAATAAAATCGCCAGTATGACCTTAAGCTTCTTATAGTTAGCAAGCATGCATAATGAGGGTGTGGAGAAAATGCCTTGAAAGAAAGTTGAATGGTGATTTTCTTATTGTTTTCAATATACCAAAAAGCTGAACGAAAGCAATGCTGCTACCTTACTGAATTTTGATATTTAAGCTTGGATACTGACAGAAATTTAAAGCGGACGCTGGATTTTCATTTTCTAAAGCTTAGCTATTCTTGTTCTTCTCAAGCCATGATATGATTCAAGTATGATTTGTTTATGTTATTTTCCCTTTTCAATGTAAATATAGGTTATCCCTGGAAATGAAACTCGAGTCATGAAGATGTTAAACCGCATCTCAGAACTTGGCCCCACCGTTGTAATGGGTAAAAATGAACTATTGCATACATCTGGACATGGCTATCGTGAAGAGTTGGTAAGTTCCATGCGGGCCATTAATTAATCTTTCTAGGAGCTCCTTGTCACTTCTGAGCTCGTTTAATGCATTTCTCGTTATTCACTGCAAAATTTATTGCTGCTAACATTGTCAAATTAATTCCCTTCATTGTCAATGCGATCATCTCTTGTGGATGACTCTAATATTAGCATCCTTCTAAATCATTTAGGAGGAAGTTCTCAGGATTGTGAAGCCTCAACATTTTCTTCCTGTTCATGGGGAGCTCTTATTTCTTAAGGAACATGAATTAGTTGGAAAATCAACCGGCATCAAGCACACTGCAGTAAGTTGGTGCTTTGACCAACAATTTAACTTGAATAAATAATATAATTAGTGCATTATTAATACAAGTTGACGGTCAGGAATATTTTAAATGCTATGTTTTTGTAGTTGGCGTGCGTTAGTTGCCATTAACATAGACCAGAACTATGGGATGAATGAAATATTTTATTTTTCTTATTTCCGTATTTTTATATATTTTATCGTCTTTCAGTAGTAATTTTGCAAATTAGATTAAATTTTCTATTATGTATGTCATAAATGCTAGATGTTAATAGTTTCACTGCATTCCAAGTACAGGATTGGAAAATAGTGGCTGCAGGCCTTGTTTTCTTGAAGCTTTTGATATCTTGATGCAGGAGCTAATTTTTAAAGATTCAAAATGGAGAAATAAAGATATTTTATTCCATTGATCTACTGAATAGGGGTGATGGAGTTTGTTGAAATTCATAATAATGCGAAATATTTTTATTGATATGAAATGGGGTATAAATAACCCTT
>NW_018215081.1:0-1244 GCF_001263595.1 Phalaenopsis equestris | reverse complement strand
TCGCTTCTGATGAACGGGCTTGTGGCGTGCACAGGGAGCCAGTTCTGCGGGCAGGCGATCATTGAGACGAAAGCGAGGGCGCTGCGGGTGACGGAAGAGGTAGATAGGCGTGTAGCGACGGCGCGGCCGGTGAGGATGCACTGGACCGGTTGCCCAAACAGCTGCGGCCAGGTTCAGGTTGCAGACATAGGGTTTATGGGCTGCTTGACACGCAATGCCGAGGGGAAGGTTTGTGAGGGAGTAGATGTATATTTAGGTGGGAGAGTTGGTAGCGATTCGCACCTCGGGGAGCCGTACAAGAAAGCTGTTCCCTGCGACGACATTGTGGCCGTTGTAGTCGAGATTCTGGTGGAGAAATTCGGAGCCGTGCCTAGGGTGAGGGAAGATGAAAGCTAAGGAATTTTGCTGCATCTACTAATGAACGATAAAAACAGAAGTATTGCACCTAGAAGTTCTGAAGTGAATGAGAAATACTGGTGATTCCTTTCCAAAAAAATTGGAAGGATGGGATGAACGCTTTAACAAAATGCTATGATCTCTTGGCTTTGCATGCAAATTTAAGAGATCCAAATAATTTTGATTAAACTGCCAGAATGGTCTCGAACTGTTATCTTGTTCTCTGGAGGTTGGTTTGATGGATTCAGTTATGTTCTAGCTGAAAGCTGATGGCTTTGATGGCTTTCTTAGTAGCCTTTCTTTGGAAGGCTGTTAATAGTTAGTGTTGGAGATGGTTCTTTTGGTTCTCATTCGGAATTGTTGATATCTGTGAAGATGTGAATCGGTGGCCCTCAATTTTGTTTTGGGTGTCATTTTTGCTGGTTTCTTTTGTTTAATATTTGTCCTTTTGTTTGGTGTTGGAAGGAGTTGTGTTGTATTATCTTTTATTGTATTTTTATTCCTTAGATAAAATTGGGCGGTACCCTTATTTTTTTTCAATAAGAAATATCTCCAACTATTTATATGAGATTTTACTCCCGAATTTTATAGAAATGCCAAATTAGGTATTAGGATTTTTTTTTTGGGGCTAAAATAATTCCTACGAAGGATTGTTTGAGCCCAAATTTATTAAGTCCAGGAACCAATTTCACATTTTTATAAACTCGATGATTAAAACGATTTCATATAAATAGTCAAAGATCAATTTGCTTAATAAATTTTAGAGGAGTAAGTATTCTCCCAAATTATAAGGATTTTTTTAGAGCGCACATTCAATTCTGTTATTAAGTTTAACCTTAGGGGAGAAT
>NW_018215080.1:0-1243 GCF_001263595.1 Phalaenopsis equestris | reverse complement strand
GTAGCTCACACAAAACTAAAATAGTGAACCCATCGAATATTAGCATAATAATAACCTTCCAACATGTAGGAAAGCCTTACAACAAAAAAGCATGAAATTAGAAAATCCAAATGAGTTCCAACAAAACATGCCAGATTTCATCACAACTCAAAGAAAAACTAAAACCAACTTCCATATGAGAACAGTGCTTGGAGCTCCAGGCATCACATAATTTTCATTTGCCACAAATGGAAGCAGAAGCCACCCATGAGCAGAAAAACATATCCAAGAAACCAATACTAAAAATATTCAATGAGGGTCCACAAATAAAGTTCTATGTCTCTCAAAGAGAGGAGAAATTGATATGAAATAGAGATTCTTGTGATGGTGGAGATCTTCTCTTTAAATCTTCTTTTATTGCACTTTTGTGGAATGACAAAAAGAATCCTGTTTTGTATATTATTGATAGGTGTAGCATCACCACTAAAATATTTATAGCTTTTGTGAAGCTAAATATAATGAGCAAAAGTCTTAGCAGTTGTTGATCTCATTTTTTATCAAAACAACTCAACCAGATCTCGAATCTCGCTCTTGAGCTTAAGTTCCATGTCAGTGCCTTTGGTTAGCTCTCTATCCCTTTTATTGGCTTAAACCTTTGCCTATAATACTAAGAAATCTCTAATTAGACCCTAGCTCACTTGATGTAGTTGGGAGATTATTGGAAGGTTAATCTTGGAACTTGGGGGAACCCTTGCTCAACCCAAACTTGGGTTGGTTTAACCCATGAATGTTATTCGGTGCTTGCTTGGTTGAAATCAAACCAAATTAAATTACTTTTAAGCCTAAATTTAAATTAATCTCAATTAAAAGAAGTCAATGTAGGAATCAAATTAACCTAAAGATAAACTCCAAACTCACCTGGGTTAAAACTAAATAAAGCTTAAAACAAACATAAGCTAATTTTAACTATATAAAAATTAAACATAAATAAACTTAATTTAGCCTAAATTACACCCACACTTAACCGAAGTCTATCTTAGCTTAAAATTGAACTCAACCAACTCCAAAATTAAATTTAAATATGAAGCTCAACTCAATATGAACCCAAACCTAATATTAAATCAACATAACTTAAAGCCAATCTAATCTAAACCTAACCTAACTTAAAATTATATGAAACTAAATTTTATTGGATATAATTGCTAACTAAATTAAAGCTATAGTTAATCAGAAATGTGTGTGTGTGTGTGTGTGTGTGTGTGTG
>NW_018215079.1:0-1243 GCF_001263595.1 Phalaenopsis equestris | reverse complement strand
CCAATTTCTATGTATTTACATATCCAACACCTAAAATTATCTTTTTACATGTATACTGCTCAATAACTTTTTTTCAGCAAAATTTGTTACTAAAAAACGCAGCCAAATCAAATGTGTACTAATAACATAGCAATACACAGCAAAACTAAAAAAATAATTAACATTTGCTCACAGAATAACATTGTGTAGAAAATTTCAGCAAACAAAACATCATAAGAAGCAAAAAGTGTATTGTGAATCAAAACAAGATATAAAAATCACAAATTCTCTCTAGACATTCCATTCAAGGCCGCATGATTAATTTCTTCTGCGGATTCTACCACATCTTAATATAAAACCATGGAGCTCTCCCAATCTAATCGTGATTTCCAGTATTAACATCAATCATCAACTGAATGACAGAATTCCCGAAGCATGTAGATTCTAGTTGCCTAAGAACTCATTCAGAACACTTTTAGACGTCAAA
The DNA here is from genome assembly GCF_001263595.1 of Phalaenopsis equestris. Classification (NCBI taxonomy): domain Eukaryota; kingdom Viridiplantae; phylum Streptophyta; class Magnoliopsida; order Asparagales; family Orchidaceae; genus Phalaenopsis; species Phalaenopsis equestris. The sequence goes on along the minus strand of NW_018215079.1, from coordinate 777 downwards.
TAACATGGAATGAGGTGAAGAATTCAAGACCATCAATATCACATGAAACAGTGCCTTGTACTTTCTATTAGTTAGTATTTCCTATTCAATGTAATCTAACAAAATTCTTAAAAGCAAATGTGGAGAACCGGTAATTAGAAAACTAATTATAGTTTTAAATCAATAATCAATCACTAATAGCAACAGATTCGGGCAAAAGACACGGCAAAGAACACCCGACAAATCGAGAACCTGGAAGCCTTACTTCGGACGCTATATCTGTACTGAAACAATAATCAGAAGCTTAAAAGGTTGAGAAATAGGAAGAAGCTGAAAAGAGTAAACATAATGTACCTTCGGCCGCTTTAGCAATGAGCAACCAAGAGAATAGAATGCAGGCAACCTTGGCAAAGATCGAGCGGCAGCCTAGACAAAGATAGACGACGGACTGAAGGAGAATCGAATGAGAGAGTCTCGAAAACGATCCAAAAAGAAGATAGATAGCAAATAATGCGATGAGATACAAGAAGTCCACACGTGCTGAAGTGATTTTACGCCAACAATTGGGCGAGTTTACTTTGCTGCATTTTTTAACTAACGGATTAAAACCTGATTCCACGTAACTTTTACTTCACTTCATCACTGTACCATTCCAAACACACAAATTTTAAAAACCCTAATCCTTATTTTACTTTACACGGAAAAAAATATAAACCAGACAGCCCCAAAATGATAATCAAGTTTTCACACACCAAAATAAAATCTTTTTTAAGCATTTTGTGGGAATGTTTACAGAGT
>NW_018215078.1:0-1243 GCF_001263595.1 Phalaenopsis equestris | reverse complement strand
CCTCAAGCACACGCAAGGCATCATATCCCCGGGTAAGAAAGACTCTCAACACATCTCCTTCATTCCTCTGCCTCTGATCGCACGCCCGCGAGCTCCCATGTAATGCGTCGATTTATAGGGTGAACTCACCTCTTCGGCTTCCGACCTCCTCCATTACCTCTCCCCTCGTTAGGTTTCCCAACTCCTCACTTCTGCTTCTTTAGCTTGCTCATTTCCTCTTTAGGCTCCGTTTCTTCTTAATCGAGTTACTAAAACGGGACTTCACAATACTCACGCATCGATTTATAGGGTGAAATCATCTTTTCAGCTTCCGATCCCTTTCATTTCCTATCTCTTTTATTCGGTTTCCCAACTCCTCATTTTTACTTTTTCGGCTTCTTCATTTCCTCTTCCGACTTTTCGTTTCTTCTTTTCCGAGTTATGAAACAGGATTTCAAAATCTTCCCCACTTACAAAAGTTTCGTCCTCGAAATTCGGAAAACCAAACCGCAATTCACAACTCATTAAGTAGGTCAATATTAGTAACCTATAATTTTTTATTAGACTCTCTTCTCCTATAATTTCGGGTATAACACTATGCTAATTAGATATAATTATTAATTTGAGTTAGCTTTAATTTTTAAATTTTATTAAACTTTTCTTATAGTGGTGATCCTCTTCTTCCCTCGAGCATAGTGCACGACATCGTATCCTTGGGTAAGAAAAACTCTCAACACCTCTCCTTCCTCCCTCTGCTCTTTGATCGCACACCCGAGAGCTCCAATCTCACAAGTCGATTTATAAGGCAAACTCACCTCTTCGGCTTCCGAACCCTTTATTTCCTCTCCCATCCATTCGGTTTCTCGACTCCTCACTACTACTTCTTCAGCTTCCTCATTGCCTCTCCTAGGTCTTCATTCCCCCAGTTATTGAAATGGGCTTCACAATACTCACGCATCGATTTATACAGCGAACTCACCTCTTCAACTTCTGAACTCCTTCATTCCCTCTCCCCTCCATTCGACTTCCTAACTCCTCACTTCTACTTCTTCAGCTTCCTCATTTCCTCTTTTGGATCTTCGATTCTTCTTCCCCGACTTACTGAAATGGGACTTAACAGTTTTAAAGTTTAAAACGTTATAAAGTTTCTATTTATGATGAATATAGCAAAATAGCAGTAAGAACAGCTTACCCCAAAAATAATTTGGCACATGATTAGTAAACAGCAATGCCCAAGCTAATTCTAGTCGGTCCTTATTTTTTT
>NW_018215077.1:0-1243 GCF_001263595.1 Phalaenopsis equestris | reverse complement strand
AAATCTATAACAAACTCAAGCTAACATTCTCTGTATAAATAAAAGCAAATACTCATTACCTATATAAGTGGATTGTAACAGTTCTAGTGAGTGGAATTGTCTAATTATCTTGTTCGCACAACATCAGGTTCTGCATATCTTTTTTCTTGTTTTCTCTATTTTCCATTTCTTTCCTATCTCTGCAGTCTTTCTAGTTCTTGGATTATAACAGTGAAAGGAGTGGGAAGAAGCTGAAGGATGTTCACAGAGAGAGATAATCAAGGAGTTTTTTGAGGTCCAGAATAGAGAAGTATATCACTCTCTTTCATTTTTCTTCTTTTTAATATGTTATGGAGCCTATATACCAGCACATGGGTTATATGGCGTATAATATGGAGTCTAAGCAAACTCGTTATCAATAAGACCACTGGTATGAATTATCATGCTGTTACAAAATGACGATATGTATTATAACAAACTGCATTTCTCTTCCTTCTGCCTCAGAGAATTGCCCGTCACACTCCATGGTTTAGCCAGGTAGTTTTCGATAGGGCTATGAATTTATCTCGAAGATTGTTAATCACATGAAAATTGATTCCAATTTTGGCTTGAATTGAGATCAGATCGAAATAAACGAGCTAAACTAACAAGCAAAATTTTGGATCATTTTTTTTAGCCGACCCAAGCTCGGCTCGAAATCAGATCATTGACAGCCCTAGTGATATTAAACTTGTGAATATAACGAATTTATCTCGGAGATAGTTAATCACTCGAAAATTGATTCGAATTTTGGTGAAGGTGAGAGGATTCCTACAGAGACTACAGCGCTGCAGAGGCTTCATATTTGGACCATAATTGATTATAGTTAAATGCTAAAGAGAACAAAGTGCGCCATGCTCGCCCTTCAAACGCTGCAGCTTCATCCAGTCAACTTAAGGGCATTCTTGTATTCTCAGTCAACTGCCACGACCAAGAACAATCAGATCAACAATGAGGCTGCCAAGAAGACGAGCTGATTGGAATAAGGTGGTTGATTAGAGATTTATCTAGTGTTCAAGCTTTTTAGCTTTAGGTAATCAATTTGAACATTTCATGAGTAAATACTAAGGTATTCATCCAGTCTTTTTCTGCATTTCCTATGAGTTCTAGGTGCACATTTGAATGATGGATGAGTGACCATTGGGAGTTGCAGCAACTCCGTGAACGTCAACTATGAAGTTTTAGTTGCGTCTTCTCTATTAGTCCTGTTGAAGTATAGTTCGTT
>NW_018215076.1:0-1243 GCF_001263595.1 Phalaenopsis equestris | reverse complement strand
TTTTTAAATGAAGTGTGAGTTGTTTGAGTCAGAGAAACATACCATAGCACGATAAATGAGTGGTCTGAAACTCATTATTAGCAACGATGTGCAGCTACAACCTTATTAGTCACTGGGAGATGCCCAGACCTTAGTCTTGGAGGTGGAGAAGTAGTAGAAACAGAGCAGGCAACCACCACCTGTTAGGTGGCTACCCACAGTTGGAGTCACCATCAAGACAACGCCTGAGATAGTCGAGAAAACTGGTTCGTATATGAACAGAGGCACTCCATCTGAGAATAAGCCCGAGAAGAGTAACACACCTACTATAATTTTGCCTGAAAATACTTCAAATGTCATGGATTTGGGCACAGTGGAAGAGTTTAGCAATGAGGATGCATATGAGGAGTAGGGTGAGGTGTATCATCTTCCACCGAATAAGAGAGATGCTAACTGATGATATAAGGGACCAACAGTGGTTTTCTCACAACATATTATGCACTCACAACACTGCAAATAAGGAGTGCAATATCATCATCAATGGAGAGAGTAATAAGAACACGACATATATGCAAATGGTAAAAAAATTAGGCCTCGTGACTCAAAGGCATTTTTAGTCATATTCTCTGACATGATTGAAGAAAGGGAAGACGGTTGGTATTGGCCTGAGGTACTTAGTGGAGTTCTCAATTGGAAGCCAATTGCATGATCAGGTGTTGTGAGATGTGGTCCTCATGGATGTCTATCATCTTTTGTTGGGAGACCATAACAATTTGACTGTAGAATACATTATGAAAGATTGAGAAACACATAAATCTTCACCAAGGAGGGGAGCACCCCATCCTTTTCCTTCAATGAAACCTGAGATTATAGAAACTTTTGCCAGCAGAGTAACATTGTTGAGACCATTTTTGGAGAAGACAGAGGATGATAGGATCGAAACACTATTTTCAGACATGGGATGGTAACAAGAAAGTGCATTTCAGGACATCACGATCAATACTCTACCACCACGACCACCTTCAGGGAGGCTCAGGTTACCCTCACTTCAGACCAGGTTGAACCAACATTGGGCTATTTTGATAGGATTTAACAGTATATGTGTGACATGTAAAACTGAGCCAGATCGATAGTGAGCTCTCAGAATATTGGATTGATGTAGGTGTTTGTTTGCAAAAGAGGAAAGACCCTCATGTTCCTTCGAGGAAGGGGCAGCCGCCTTTGGGATCCAGGTGCTTTTTGAGCCACAGTCGATGAGCCTTTA
>NW_018215075.1:0-1243 GCF_001263595.1 Phalaenopsis equestris | reverse complement strand
CCGCCGTTTTACAAGGGAGGGGGGGGGGGAGCACTTCCAATTTCATCATCTAATTTTTGAATGCAATTAAAGTCACCAAGAATTAATCACTGAGAAGAAATTGAATTAGCCAAAGAAAAAATAGAATTCCACAGTCCTTTTCGTTGAGCTGATCTATTTTCGACATAAACAAAAGTGATACAAGAAGAGATAGAGTTGGAGTATTTAATGAGACTATGAATGTATTGAGGCTTGTAGTCCAATATACTAAAAGAGACATTAGCCGAATTCCATTTAATCCATACACGTCCACCACTGGAGGTATAAAAATTATGCACATTGCTTTCATTATGAAAGAGATTCAACTGCTTTTAAGAAAGAGGTTATGATAGAGAGGAGGGGCGAAATTTAGTCTCTAAGAGACAGATAAGGTCTAAGTTGTTGTCTGACTAATTTCTATAATTACTGATTCAAATGTCACTATTAATCCCTCGTACATTCCAAATTGCAATGTTAGGATATAAAAATAATGAATTAATGAGAGGGATCAACAGTGCCACAACAGGCACAACAAACAACCTTTTTGGGAAAGTTAAGCGACATGTGCCACAATTTTATTTTTATTTAATATTATAAATTGTTATTAAGTTAAATGCTTTTACTTAAGACATGGGCCAAAGCTAACAAAATATTATTTTTGCGGAGCACGCTCGCGTGATTTTGGGTTCCAAGTTCCATTAAACTTGAACGTAAGCAAGTATAATATACGAGCTTGAGTTTGAGCTCATGCTCAAGTTCGTGGTTCCATAAATTTGGCTCGTGAGCTCATTGACGAGTTGAGTTTGAGTCGGCTTATTAACTTACTCGACTCATTCAAACCCATAGCTATAACGAGTTTTAACTGACTCAACTAATCAAGTTATCCAGTACAATTTCTTAACAACTAATACACAATAGAATACCTCAAAGAGTCATATAACTACAAACAAAGTCCATTCGTGCTCGTTGTCTTCGTGTTCTTCTCCTATTATCTATAGTTGTTGCTGCTGGATTCATATCAACATGTCTATTTGAATTCTCACACACAAAGTATTATGAAGTATGATGTTTTATTGCTTCAGTAATTGCAAATTTTATTTTCTTTTCATAAGATACAAATTTGAAATGCATATGAACTTGAGGTAAAATTGTTAGTCAATCTTAACATTAAAAAGTTGGATGTTTTACATATATATATATATACCACTCAATTCTTATGTATCAC
>NW_018215074.1:0-1243 GCF_001263595.1 Phalaenopsis equestris | reverse complement strand
TACTTTTGTTCCATTGGCGCTCACAAAAAATTAGTTACAATTCAAATATTCATGATTGATTTTTAATTAAACAACAGTGGTCTAAATATGAATATGAGCTGTTATTTTAATCGACAACATTTCAAGGAGAATATTCTAAGGAATTAAATGTAAATACTTATTTTACAAAAAAAATATATCATTTGGATAGTTCTATTATATATGTATTGTCAAATCTAACATAAGATTATTATCAATGATAAAATTTATTGTTTAGTGCACTTTTCACATCATATATTATGGAAAAATAGAATTTAAAATGATATAATAGTAATATTTGGCCTAAAATATAAATAATTAATTTTAAATAAGAAATGACATAATAGTAATCATTTTATAAAATTTCATATAAAACCCCCATCTTGACTATTTAATTATTTCTTATAAAATAAAATTAATTTTGCTAAACTCTCAAAACATTACTCATATTTAATTAAGAAAAATTATCATAAATAAATACATTCTATCAATTCCACCTCAAAATATAAAAGGGCTATTTGCATATGTAGCTTATACAATACTATTATTTACATATGAAACTTACATATTATATATATGATACATGAGATATGCAAATATTAATATTTAGAGGGCTAAAAATCCCAAAATAAAAAAAATAATCATAGAATTTCCCCAAACCCATATAATGCCTCTCCCGCCATCACTAACATAACCTAGATCGCTTCAGGTTCACTGATGGCACCGGCTTGCGAGCTTCCCTGCGACGGCGATGGATTCTGCATGGTCTGCAAGAAAAAGACGCCGGAAGTGGAGGCGGTCACTTGCCGGACCTGCACGACTCCGTGGCACGTTCCATGCCTTTCATCGCCGCCGAAGACTCTTGCATCCATCTCAGAATGGCAGTGCCCTGACTGCTTTTTTCCTTCCGGTGGTGCTACTGCGGACCTTTTCGTCGGGGCCGGAGGGTCGGCCTGCGAACTCATTGCCTCCATCCGAGCGATTGAGGCGGACGAGTCGCTCACGGAGCAGGAGAAGGCGAGGAGGCGGCAGGAGTTGATGAGCGGTGTACATTTGAAGGAAGGAAGGGAGAGTGAGCGTGATAAAGATGGGAAAGATGGTGGCGATGATAACAATGTGCTTGGTTTGTTGGATGAGAAGTTTAACTGCTCTTTCTGTATGCAACTCCCGGAACGGCCCGTTACGGTAAGCGCTAGAGTCGTGTTCTGAGAAGGACTCTCTTTTT
>NW_018215073.1:0-1243 GCF_001263595.1 Phalaenopsis equestris | reverse complement strand
AATAATAATAATAATAATAGTCATTTTAATAATTTTAAATCCTAAAATGTCGTAACAGACATGCCCTGAGAGAGTTTAGAGCACAAAAGAAGAAGATAGAAGGGAGAAAATGCAAGACCAGATGAAATTCCATTATTAGAGAGTGTAACATTTATTCAAAAAATAAACCCCTATTTATAACCATAGGTTGCTTCAATATACATCACAATATTACTCTTTTTATTTTCACAATTAATGGGTATTATTTGTCATTTCTCTAACCTTGGGTTGTTAATTTAACTATCTCTTTAAAACTTATAACTGAATGGGCGCCACTTTCATCAATGGGTGCGCACATTGGACGTTAGGTATGACTAACTAATTTTACTTCCTACTAACGGTTGCTTCGTTCCCGACCGATTCCGGCGGTCGTCTGATTCAACCGATCATCCTAGTTCGATGGATTTTCGTCCATCTGGGCAAGCGAGCAAAGTTGACCGATCGTTTAATAAACCTTGGCATGGAATTCTGATCGGAAATAAGAGTCTCTTCGGACTGTTTGATCTCTTTGAGATTCATGCTGATATTTTCCTCATACAATAATAATGATAATAATAATAATAATAATCACTCGAATTTTACAAATGAACATTAATATTAATTATATAGACAGTATTATGTCTCCATTGTTGACAATTAAACCCAACTTTAGAGGTAAGTTTCAATAATTTAAATGCATTATATTAGCCGTAATGCGGCTCATAAAGTTTCTACCATTTCAAAAGTTTAAGCTACATACAAATCCTTATTATGACAAAGTTTGATTTTACAGGCAGCCAAATCCAACCTAAATTTTGACTTTTGTCACTAAGCGACTTGAGATAATATTCTCAATAAGATAAAAGAATATAGATAAGAAGAATAAAACTAATTATTTAAAGGATAAAGCTAAGGGAAAGTATTTATTCTTCCACATCTATAAAAAAGAAAAAAATATTAAGATTTTATGACACAAGAAACTAGAAAGTAAGGAGTTACTACTTGCAACTATGAGCGTAAGTGAGCCCACGCCCACTGATGAGTCGGCTCGAGCACAACTCGATAAGTGGCTCGTGAACTGAGCTTGATTAGTTAACAAATCAAGCTCAAGCTAGCTCTGACTTGCCTTGTAAGTTTGTGATTATCTTTAGTATAAAGTATACTCAAAATACGTTAAATTTGAACTCGGTATCTTTAAAAGTATTAAAAATCTTTTCAAAAAAAA
>NW_018215072.1:0-1242 GCF_001263595.1 Phalaenopsis equestris | reverse complement strand
CCCTCAATAACCCCCCAATAACCCCTCCAAGTGATCTCTGCGGTTCCACATCAGTAACCTCTGAGGTTTCACTTTAATTTATTTTAGGTGGGCCCGATATAACACGCATGATGGGATATTACTAGTGTCCGCACGTAGAGCTGCGTACGTGCTCCGTATGGAATAATTTCTCCCCAAATAGACCCTTAGTTATTATATTAGTAATTGGGCCCATTTTTGATGAATTTTCTCTCTTTTTTTATCCTTACTAAATATTAATACTCCTAAATAATATTAGTTAAATCCTAATTGCACTGATTTTGTCCACGTTTGAAAATGATTTTCTTTATTTAATAAGGTGTCTTAAGGCAGCAAAATAAACAATTTCGAAAATTTGGAAATAGTCAACCATGCCAAAAAAAATCTGTTGCACAACACATTGCCAAACTTAAGCATTATCTTAATTAATCTCTAATTAGGTTAACCTAATCATTTTTTAAATTAGGTTAACTCAGGGTCTCAAGCTATAATAGCCAACTATGAACAAATATAAACACTCTTAATCCCCAATCAATCTATCTTAAGTCATCAAAATAAACTTTAATTAATCTAATTAAACCTCATGGATCAAATTAAAACATAGCTAATATTTACACAACATAATTTTTATTTGCCCTACATCTAATTATTTCGTGAATTTTCTTCAAGTCTCAAAATCAATAAATTTTTTTTTATTAGAATAAAGAAAGATATCCAGAGACTGGTGAAACCATAGGTCAGAGATTGGTCGAGCGACTCACCAAGAGTCAACCGACCCAGAGGTTGGAGATCGATCACGTGACCGAACAATGGTAAACTGACCCAGAAACTGATCGAACCAGAGATTGACCAACTCAAATATCACTTAGGTAGACGTTGACCAGTAATAGAACAAACCAAAGGTTGATCGACTTGAAGACCATTTAGATAGAGGCTCAGGCTCAGGCTCACAAGCAAGATGACGATCAGTGAGATATTCAACAATCGTAATGCATGAAGCTGGTTGGTTGGGAGTTGATCGATTAAAAGAAGTCATGGGTGTAATTATCCTTCCACACTATCCTTAACTTTCTATAAATAGAGAAGCATTAAATGTATAAGAACTTGTTAAAATCATATACTAAAATATTTCATCTCTCACATATCTATTTTTAAGACACTCTATTTTCTTCCTTAGGTGTGATTCATTAATAATTGTTGTCTCAACATATATATATATATATA
>NW_018215071.1:0-1242 GCF_001263595.1 Phalaenopsis equestris | reverse complement strand
TTATTTATATTAAATTCTAATGTCATTATTAAATTAAAATATAAGCAAGAATAAATGTACTTTATTTCAATGGCATACATGCACCTAAGGCTATAATCGAGCTGGATCGAGTAAAGTCGAGCGTTTATATCATGGATTGGACGAGGCTTAGTCGAATCATAAGCTTTCATATCCAATTCGAGCTTGAGCCAAGCTTTCAATGACACGAGGATTCATACTCTGCCTGACAAAATTTTAAAATGATCGTACTTAATTTGTAATTAATCTATATATTTTAATCGAACACACAAAAAAATTAACCAATTACTTGATTTTTCATGTAAAATACAAAAATTTATATGTAATTGATTTTTCATATAAGACTACTAAATAAGCTAATTATGCTAACAAATTACATAAGAAAATACTAACAAACTAGTTTATTAGAATAAAAACCTATGAAGAAATTATATTAAATTTAGAAGCATATTGATATTACATTATTATATGTTACTATTAAATATATAATTAAAAAAAGTTCTAAATAACTAACTTTTATTTAAAATTAATATCATATAAATATAGATCATTTAACATATTAATTGTTAAGTAACAAACGAGCTAGCTTGTTCGTAAATATTAACACACATGATTAAGTATTAATCAAGCTGAGCTCAAATTATTCATCGAGTGTACTGGTTCATTTACAATCATAATATTAGCACTCTAAACATTATTATTTACAAATTTAGCAGTCTAACATTCTCATTTATCCATTTTTAAAATTCTTGCTCAAATATAAAAATTCATCATAAAATCATAAACAATATTTTCCTGCATATTTTTCATTTTTATCAAATTCACGACGATGTAGTCGTTAATCGTCCTATTAAAAAACAATTTAATTATATGATGATAATGATTTGAATATTATACAAATAAATATTTATATATAAATAAAAGTAGTTAATTACAATTATATTGCTATTATGTTTTTTGATAATTCAAGGGGAGAATTTTTTAAATTAGCTTTTCTTAAAAGATTAGTAAATATGTTAAAAGTTCGAATGAGCATTTCATTTTTTATGTAAATTTCTTAATAAATATTTTTATGAAATAAAATAAATAAGCAATTAAATAAATTTTAAATTAACATCAATTTAGTTTACACCAAAAAAATAAATTAATATATAAATTATAAATATGCATTTTTTTGTAATTAAATAACATACTAACAATTTAGTTCATTGGAATAAAAAAAAA
>NW_018215070.1:0-1242 GCF_001263595.1 Phalaenopsis equestris | reverse complement strand
TTGCCCCAACTCTTAATATTTATGGCTGGGTAATTAATGTTTTCAAAAAGACTTTTTCACACAAAGCACATGTCCAGCTTGATAAGCAAACGAGCCGGACTCGAACACACTTTTTTGTGTTCGAGTATAAGCGAATGAAATGAGAACAATAATATTTTATAATGAGTCGAACATGAGCGAGCCTAGTTTACATCCCTAATGACATCCATGTAAAACCAGTTCGCTCGTGTTCCGCTCCTTTACACCCCTAATGACATCCATCTAAAACTCGCACCCGGCTCCTTTACACCCCCAATGCCATTCATGTAAAACTTGAAGCTTAGATAAGTAAAAGAATAGTTATTGAGGGGCGTGGATGTAAATCTTTCTTTTTATTTATTATTATTATTTTACCCGAACCAGGCCTCCCCCACACCATTAATATAGCGTAGAAGATTCTGGACTAATCTAATAAAGGCCATTTGGACTTAAAATAGAAAATTAGAAAACAATGGGCTTCATGATAATCCGCCTCCTAACCGCACTAGGAAATTTAAATATATATATATATATATATTAACTTTACTGTTACAAAGTAGATAGAATTGGAAGCTATAGTTCTACAAAGCACAGCGAAACAGAAAGCAAAGCAAAGAGAGAGAGGTGATCATGGGGTCTCTAATGGCGGGATGGTCTTCTGCAGGGAAGGATTTCAGATCAGGTACAGTCATGAAAAATAAAAATGCAAATTTTGATATTGTTTAGGAGTTTGATGAAATTCCTCTCCGCTCTGTTCCTCACAGAGAAGTTTCAGAGGAACAAATCGCTGACCAAAGAGGAGATTGAATCCTACTGGAAATCAAAGAAGATGAATGATGAAGAACACCTCACTGTACTCTCTGATGTTCAGACTGAGAATCAGGTGAGATTATTTTACTGTATTTTGAGAAAAAAATTATATTTATTATTATTTTATTTATTTATTTTGGTTGCTGGTGAAGATGAATGGAGGATCAGCAGATAAATTTCAGAGATCCATCTCCTTCCCTATAGGTGGTGAAAGAAAAATGAATTATGGTGATGAAAATATATTGACTGATGAGCTTAAGAAAAGGGACGGCTGGTATGATTCTACATCTCACAGGCTTATGTGAGATTTTATTTTATTTTATTTCAGTTTCTGAAAAAAAAAAAAAAAAACTATTACAAAAAAATCTAGTGAAATACAACTTTTTATGAATAGGTAAGGGCCAGGCAGAAGAT
>NW_018215069.1:0-1241 GCF_001263595.1 Phalaenopsis equestris | reverse complement strand
AACATGTCTATTGAAGTACCAAAAAAATAGACGAAAAATAGAGAAATCAACCACTCAGTTTTAAAATAAGTTCAACATAATAAAATCACAAATTTTATTTTATCTCGATAGAAAGATATATGATATCCAAGTAACCGTAAAATCAAAAAGTACGTCTACACAAACTTTAAATGAGGAACACACCTGTCGAAACTCACCCTCAATACCTCTTCATCGCTGTCATCGAGAGAACATATCCTCCTTACTACCACCCCTCTGATACTTTACGAGAGAGATTTAAAGTTGGGGAGGGGGGATTATGGAGGAAGGGAAAGCTGTTGCATGAAGACCCCTCATGACTGAATGCTCACTAATAAATCGGCAGGCAACGACCGTCAAGCGGATGAGGTGCCTCTTGAAGTAGCTGACAATACGCTAGAACTAGGCAACATAATCAGTTCGAAGAGTGGGTTTTCCAAGAACCACACCATCGAGTTTAAATCCCCAAGTTAACTCGTATTCATAACATTCTTCCTCATAAAACTTATGAGCGACAAAGAGTGAAAAAATGGGTGATTGCTACTTGAAGGTTATTGAGCCTCCCCCTTCTAATCAGGAAGAGTTAAAGCTTTACTGGAAACAAATATCAAACAAATGTATTGAATTCCCTGGAAACATGTTGGCAGTGCAACATCTCTGATGTTGCATTCAACACCCAACTTGGAGAATCCCCCCTTTTTTGACACATGACCTGAATAAAAAGAAAATTAACACATAACCGACATAAGATCCTTCGCTCCTACTAAATGAAGCTCACTTACGCCTTCAATCCTTTGTTGAGACACCTTAGCTACCATTGTTTTCCGCTAAAAGTTTTCATGTATAAGCACAATCAGCAGAGGCCCCATCTTTTCCTTTTTTTTATAGGTGCGAGAAGTCAACAACCCCCAACAGTAGTCACCCAACTAAAATCTGCAAATAGGCCCACAATGATAATACAACACGACACCTGCTAGCCTTACACTGACATTAAAGTTCAGCGGCTAGTTTCCCAAAAAAGATTGAGAAAAGAAATTCACGTCACCACCAATGCAGGCTTTAATGTAGACCCACTAGGGCCATCTGATGAGACGACGATGCCAAGCCCACCAAACAGTTGACTGCCAAGTCTCGACACTTGGGGAAATTGACCCACTAAAAAACCTTGCAAGAACTACCCGATTGCTAACTTTGAAATTCACAAGGTACAGGTGTGCCAATAT
>NW_018215068.1:0-1241 GCF_001263595.1 Phalaenopsis equestris | reverse complement strand
TATATAGTTTATTAACACTTAATGAAGCCTTAATTCTTAAATTACTTTTGCCCCCAAAATCTCTACATAAAAGAATCCGCAGCACGTTTGAAGAAGCCCGATTAGCCAACGCCTCTTTTTTCTACTGATTTTTATATTTTGGCCATTTTAGTTGCAACTCCTTTTTACTTTCATTACCTCCAAGCAGGCAAAGCAGCCCACCTTGTTTGACTGCATGCTCTTTTGTCCCTATCACAAAGGGTTTTAAATTTTTTTTATATTGAGGGCAACATTTATATGCATTTATATCCCAAGTCTTTTGAAGGAGAGGAAATTTATATTAAATTATATATTGATAATATATTATATTTAATGGTGTTAAAATGTTATCCCTGGCATGTAAATTTTGTACACGTGTATTGAAATTATAGAGAAATTTGTGTGCTTTTAACAACTCAGCACATTTTTTTGGCAAGTGTGCACCGGCTCAGCATTTCTGTTAACTTATATTATGTGACAATGAAATTGATAAGATAGTAATTTATGTTACTAATTGGATGAGATGGTTGTGTTATAATCAAATAAGTTGGGTTTTACTTGTCTAAGAAATGTATATGATGTATATAGTAGATATATTAGATTCAGAGGAACTATGATAGGGGCTGCATGGAGGCCAAAATTTTTTATCCAAAAGTATACTTGGTTGCTGACTTACTTTGATCTTTATGTTGAGGGATGCATGATTTATCGGGGCTTAGACTTAATTAAATATCTAAATCACGTCACGGAATAGAATCGTGTGGAATCAAGATAATCAGAACAAACTTATGAACCGAAGCACAATAAAACTAGTGAACCAGAAAAACACACGAGAATTTAATGTGGAAAAATACGAGGAGGAGGAAAAACCATGGAGCCACACCACCACAATAATTTCACTATGAATCAAATAGTTTTATTGAGAACACACTCAATTTCCTCTCCTCTTTCAAGGAAGTTTACAAGACCTCGCTCCAAACTTTTCCTTCTCTGATTCGACACGAGAAACGCACGTCGAAATCACTAAAGTCCTACTCTCTCACACTTCTCACATTCAATGAGGTTTTTTTTTTTTTTTTCGAAGAGCGCGGAAGAATGACTACTATACGACACTGAAATTCAACTCTTAAAACCAAAAAAATTGCTTGTTAACTATTTTGGGTGCATAGGTGCCCGGACTTGGCACCGAAGAGTCGTTCTCTCTAAGGAAATGGGGTGTTGAG
>NW_018215067.1:0-1241 GCF_001263595.1 Phalaenopsis equestris | reverse complement strand
TTTGATTGATTCGGTTTTTCATATTTCAGATTTAAGTTGGAATCGGTTTAACCAATTTGAAAATAAGTCCATCCAAACTGACCAAATGCTCACCTTTCCTTAAATCTACCGAGGCACCAATTTAGGTCAAAATAGAACTAAAATGAGTCTTAAAAATCTATAAGATTGATGTTGCTCTTTCTGATCATTTGTCTATATTTAAATTAAATCCCACCTTAAATATAAAATGAAAATTATTGAAGTTTAGCTGTTTGTAGTTTTTAACAATTAAGATAGATGGCAATCTTTAAAATCATCATGATGTCATCTCAAAACTCAAATTAGACCATCATTTAAAATAAAAACTCGATGCCACATAACAAGGACTAACCTGCCACAACTTGACCTCCACTCCTTCAACTGATGAGGCGCCCTTTAATATCTCCTGAGCAAGCTTCTCAACATGTCCATACATAGAATAATACCTGAAGCAAAGTTATCACAACTCAATGATACCACAGATATGAAAATAATCAGATGACAAAAAAAAAAATCATTTTTAGCTCAAAAACAAATATAAAACATTTAAAAGTTCTATTTTTGTTATGCTCTACAACTCTTCATGTCAAAGAATCTTTAAGAACTTGTAAAGCAATTACAATCGTTTGCATAGTTAATAACACAGAAAACTAATGAAGAAACAAATTAGTAAAGTAAAAATTGGATCAAACGTTGAGAGGTCAAAAGAACGACCGTAGCAAAGAAACAGAAAACAGCAACTTCCGTTGACGCAAAACGACAAACAGATTATTTGCAGAAAGCACAACTACAGATTCACGGCATCATCAAGCAATAAAAACAGAACAGGGATTAAGAAACACAAAATTGATTATCTAACTTCCATCAACAAATTTGAAGTTGGTGAAAAATGAATTCTGAAGGTGAAGCTTACACTATGTAGATCTTCGCCGCCATTGAACGAGATCGGGGAGCTTCTAATTCTTGCTTCGGATCAAGTGAATTAGGGCAATTTATAGAAAAAAACAGAGCAGAAAGAGCTCGAGGTTGCCGGCGTGAGAAGGCTATATTTGGTCAAAAGCATTGAAGCGATGCCCGATTTTTAATTGATGTTAATCTCACCATCCTCGCTTCGGTGGCGCTGAGGTCACCATCGCATCAGCGGAGAAGAAGCTGTCAATTGGGCTGTCAAAACGGCTGCTTGTTAGCGAACAGTTCGTGTTCGGCTTGTTAAGAAACTCGTG
>NW_018215066.1:0-1241 GCF_001263595.1 Phalaenopsis equestris | reverse complement strand
GAAACTAAGAAGTTAGACCCCACGAATATCCGGGTCTATCATTGTTTTAAGCATTTATTCATATAAAGTTATTGCAAGCAACCGACGCCAAAAATACATGAAGTAATGTACAAGAAACGAGCCTCCGTTCTTAGCAATAATGCTATAGCTGCCAGCAAGGAAGTTAAACAATTATTTTGCAAAAAAAATTATAAAAAAATTACATAAATGTATGTATTGTCATAAAAGAGATACACTACAAGTGATAAGAGAGAAACTTCACACCCAAAGTAATAACAGCCAGCTGTAAAGCATATGCAACACAATTTTCAGAAAGGAATATTTCCAACTCAATTATTTTTCAACAATATCAACATTAATGACCACGTTTGCAGAAACATATCAATAAGGACTATAATTGTTCCACAACAGCGATCCATCAACTCAATTATCGCAGAATTATTTGCCACATCATAATACACCAGCTGGAAAAATAATATTTAAATATCATCATTATTACTCCACTGACTAAATTATTGAAAAAATCGTCAGCCATGACAACATAAGAAGCGAATTATCGTCATCCATGACGATGACTGAGGCTTTTCAGGTCTATTTATTGCTGCATTCGCTGAAGGTGAAGGGCTGGGCGAAATTATCGAGTCTTCTTTTTTTATTCTTTTCTCCACTTCTTCTCTTGTAATCTAATTATGTGTGCAAGCCATGGCGACTAAGTAAAGTCTTCTCTACTCCTATGTATGTATGTTATGAAATATGTATGGTTATTATGTTTTCGTCATTTGTTTATATTAATATTATGTTATTTTGTTTCTACTTCTTTTGTTATGCTTAGTGTAGGAAACAAACTAAAGCTGTGTTTTACATCTCTGAAGTGATTGTATAGGGTTGTAATCTGTTATAGATCTAAATGATCTTGTTGAGCTCTAGTTTTCTCTAGAAAACCACGAATAAAGTGTAATATGAATCGAAGATGTTTAGGACGAACCCCATAATAGGAAGAAACAATGTAATATAATGTTAAGATAAACCCTCAGTAGGAAGTATGATGGACCCGAGTATTTCATAACATATATGAGACAAAAGAGTTGGAATAATTTGTTAATAATGGAAGATGATATAATACATTAGAAATAGAAATAAGTAAATATAAGAAAATATATCAGAGATATAGAAGAACTAAAATACAAAATAAAATATCACAAGAAACAATTTGAGATATTAAAGAAATAGAAAACAATATC
>NW_018215065.1:0-1241 GCF_001263595.1 Phalaenopsis equestris | reverse complement strand
ATATATTAATATTTATTAAATAACTTAAATAAATAACTAACTCTTGAAAAATCGCACGTGAGATGCTTCCTCAACTCACGGGAGAGCTCTGGCTCGGTTCTTCTCGCACGAGCTTCCTCAGGCCGACGTCTCATTCTCTATGCACAGGATCACACAAACTCGTCGCCTCTTCCTTCTCAGCGCGATAGAGACGTTGTCGATACTGCTATTTTCCTCCTACAGTCTTTGCCCTAGCCACACTCACCGCAGCTTCCGAAACCCTCGTGATCGAGAGCCATTCTCAACTGCCGTTCGACTCTTAGGTAAGTCCCTGCCTCCCAAATATGATAATTTATAAGGCAAACTCACCTCCTTGGGTTTAGACCCCCCTCACTTCCTCTCCACTTTACTCAATTGACTGACTCTTCGTTTTCTTTTCTTTGATTCTTCATTTCATCTCTCGGGTAACTGAAGTTGGGCAATACAATCTTTTTCACTTACAAAAACGTCATCCTTAAAATTTATAAACAAAAAGTCAAGTCATTTCTCATCAAACAGGTCAACATTAGCCATCTACGAAACTAGGGGTGGTAGTTCATTAAGATAATAAGTAATAACTAAAAATGCAAAGACTCGATATAAGGTGATTGAGCTTTACTTCAGATAACAATACTGAAACAAGAAAGTATGTTAGGAAAATACTCTTATATATAGGAAAATACGTAACTTATCAAACCTCATCACCATCAGTAATAGTAGGTTTTTCAGGCTCATTATGAGTAAGAGAATATATTCGTGTTCGAACAGGTTGTCTTGGTTGACCTTGGATGGATCTGAAGCTATGTACTACTATCTTTTTCTGCCCACCTCCAAGATGAAGCTGCACTTGATTTCTGATCTTCAACGCTCTTCTGGCCAAGAGAAGGACCATATCTTGCTGTATGGCCAGGCTGATGACACCAATAATAAATTTTAGATTACATCAAACATTCATTTTTATGTTGTCTTTCGCATTTGACACAAGTAACTACAATACCCTGAGTTGCACCTCTACCAACTCCACCCAAATTATTCTTGGACTTCTTCCCATTGGATTTTTCTGAGTGATCTACATGTTCACCTTCATCATCACTCTTTCTCTTGTGTATCTCCTTTGCTTCTGAGTAAGCTGATAGTTAATCTCCACTCTTCTAATTCGTTACACTAATACCGACTATTCATCGATCCCTAAAGATTGAAAGGAATTTGTAGCACTTTTTTTT
>NW_018215064.1:0-1241 GCF_001263595.1 Phalaenopsis equestris | reverse complement strand
CGCGAACAACGAGCCGTTTTGACAGCCCTAATCATGAAATGGTTGCTCTGTGTCACATGCAAAACTATTCAATTATTGGGCCTCGCTGTTAAAAAGCTCTTAAATATTTTGTCTGAATCATGAGCTAGCAAACCCAGCAACATTGAATATTACTATTTTTGCATCTTTTATTTGCCATTTGCTTTATTATGTGTAATTGATTGAAACACCATAATAAGTGGCAATAGGTGGCTTGCACCATCCATGTGTGTGTGGTGCCAAAATAAATAATTTGGTTGAAATTATCTTCAATGTAAATTAAATCTAAGACTCCGTCTGGCACGGCGGTGCGGCGACAGTGAGGCACCACACTGTTGTTTTAGCCATTTGAGAAAACTGCATTTTAGCAATTTTTTCAAAAAACTGCTGCTGAAATCAGTGTTTTTCCACCGCTCTAGCTAGGAGCTGTGGGAGGCCGCTGCCTCAAACGGAGCCTAGCTTAGTAGGTAATAGATACACATGAATTTTGTACTTCGATGCATTAAGACAAATGGAATATTCAAATTCACCTCTATTAACAAATGCATCAATTAAATATATATTTTTTATAGTTAGGAGTTTATTATATATTCAGAAGCACTGGCTCTTTGTATACATATGCTGTATTTGCTTAAGATGCACACATTTTTAACTTAATAATTTATCGGAATAAATCAATAAATAAAGATATGATCAACGTCACTACAACTTATATGCATTACAAAAATTATTTAATAATTTTTAGTTCATTCATTATACCCTAATTAAATATTTAAAAATCTTCTGAAATATTCAAATTATAGCCTTAATCATGACTAGTTTATTGTATAAATCAAGATTGTCAGCTATATTTTTAAAATAATCGAGTAATTTTCAACATCTCCAATAATTACATGGAGTAAATATGACATAAATAAATCAAATATCAGGAAGAAATAAAACCATATAAAAATATTAAATAATACATAAATTAGAAAGAAGTCAAAATAATTCTCCTTGGGAAAAGAGGTTCTTTAATTCTTCCCATCAAAGAAAAATTGCATAATAATAGTTATTATAATTTGGACCATAGTTAGTAAATATTGAGTTAACTTTTAAAATAACCATAATTAAACATGGTTATGGTAACCAAAATTATCTCACTTGGTCCAAATTTCATCTCATATTAAGAAATAAATTTATGAATTATAATGTTTTTTCTTTGAAATTGATTATTATCTTTC
>NW_018215063.1:0-1241 GCF_001263595.1 Phalaenopsis equestris | reverse complement strand
GAGAATAAGATGCCTTACTCCATTTAAGGTGGTCTACCTATCTCAAGATTCATATTTTACTTGAGGAAGGTCCGAAGTCTTGTTTTATAACTCAAGAAGGGAGGAAATATTCCAGAGATTCAGTGAGAATATGTGGAGACTCGCGGAGAAATGAATTGTGGAAGATTTGAATTTGTGAAGATTGTGAAAAGCTTGTGAGATTTCGTGAGAGTTCGGAAAAGGTGTCTATGTGGGAAGGGGTGTAGCTCCACGCCAGCAAAACCTATGAGACCTCGTGGCTCCATATCAATAGAACGAGCTGATCCTCTTTTACGCGAGGAAGAAAATTGAAAGGGAATTGACAATGACACCGGGCTGAGGAAGCTCAACTTGGTAGCGAGTCAGGCAGAAGATTTAGATTTCAAATTTGTTTGTTGATTTATTTGTTCTGATTTGATTTTTCTCGTTTGTTTGTTCTGATTCATGTTTTGATTTAGATTTTCTTCGTTCCATTTTTCTTCTAATTTTCATGTATTCACTTTTGTTGTTATTTATTTGTTGTCATTAATTGGGAATTTATTCTTGTTTATTTGTTGTGAAATTTTATTGTATTCGTTTATGTTTTATGACTTTTCTTTTGTTGTATATTTTTTTTAGTTAGGATTTGGAACCAACTACAAGCAAGTGCGACATCTAGCTTTGTAGAACGAGGCTGTCTTTGAAAGATCATGATGCACAGTACTTCTTGAGGTATCGTTCACTGACTGAAGGCATGTGTATAAAATAACCCACTCTTGAAGGTACTATCAGAATTATATTTTTTCAAGTACTTATAAAGATGTGTTATTTATACGGATGCCACAGTGAAGATGTTGTAACTTTGTAGCTCTGTCATGGCGGTCGTCGTTTCTTTGACACTGATTTGTAAGAATTGTCCAAGCTATCTTTGAGAAGCCGCTCTGATGCTCTTCAAATTGATGTTAGAATTTTTGGGTGCTTAAGGATATGAATTTTGGTTTAAGTTTTCATTAATTGCTAATATCATAGCCTTTTACTTTAATTCTTTCTTTCTGGGCCTACGCAGATTTCAGAATTTCTGCTCATGTGATTAAATAATTTTTCACTTCCATGAATATTTTAAAGCCCGATAATAGCTAACCAAAAGACACAATGTCACTTAACTTCTTCTTGAACATATTATCAGGAGAATTTTCTTAAGAGAATATTTCAAGTTTTATTAGGGGAGAACTCAGACACTAATT
>NW_018215062.1:0-1240 GCF_001263595.1 Phalaenopsis equestris | reverse complement strand
AAAAAAAGGAATTGCGTTCCTTTGGTTATACAGGGAAAATATTTTTTGGTTTGAATATTAGATCAAGCTCAAGAACTATTGCTATTCACTTCTCAATTCATATTCGTTAATGGGGATATAACTAATAAAATATATTTTCAAAAAAAGCGCAATGTCTGTTATCAGGTGGGTATTCTCCAAGTAAAGAGCTAACAGTGAGTTGGAGCAGATGGCTTTAATCAAAGAATAATGTACGAAGATAAGAATGGACCATTATCAGCAGAATTGTTTTAACCTTCGTTACTACCTTAAATAATGATATCAGGGGCAAAATCTCAATTCTTTCTATGGGGGTAAGTGTCATATCAATCAGTTTCTACTTGGCACACGAATTGCTTCTGAAGGCATCCCACAAAATTGCTTCATGTTGAACGTGCTATGCTTTGGGTACGGGAGCTTTGATTACCTAGAAACTAACCACCTAAAATAATAATAAATTGACTCATTAAGGTGCCAAGTATTCCCAAGCAAAATTTACTAAGCCCTTGGCTATTAACTCATGTTTTTGCATTAATGGGGAAGGGCAAAGTTTCAATGCCATGGCAACGAACGCGATTTCTTCTAGAAAATTTAATGCAAGCTCTCCTTGATTTTGGGTTAATGCATATATTCATATTGATGAATTTGATAACAAGCCCAATTTTAAAGCCCAAACTTTATTGCCTATTTTAACCATTGCCATTGTTTGTGGGAAATAATTTTATACAATAGTTTATTATACAAATTGTGAATAGTTTTTAATTCTCATAAATTGGCCAACTTATTGCTCTAACTTAGGAGGGGTTTCAATGTTATTCTGGGGATGGGCTAGTTATTAGTATGGAGTGTTACTATGGATTACTAAGAGTAGGGATTAGTTTCAATCGAACACATGACGATCCATTTCTATTTCAAGGGAACAATGAAATAATAGGAAGTCTTAGTTTATTAATAATTAAGAAGGTAATCTTTATACAAGAATTTTGACATGCATTCACATAAAATCTATCAAGACTTTATTGAGACTTTCACCTAAGGGAGGGAGGGAAGGGAGGTAACAAGCTGTTAAAAAAAGATTTGTAATTGGTTTCTCTCATCTTTCTTTGTCATTGAGAATAAGTCTGTTAAACTCAAATGGAGCAAAGAATGTAAGAAAAGTTTCAAGTTAGAGTAAAGAATAGTTACAACATTCATATTATCAATGTCTAAGTTGAAAAAAAAA
>NW_018215061.1:0-1240 GCF_001263595.1 Phalaenopsis equestris | reverse complement strand
ACTTTACATGTTATTAGGGTGTGCTAACTCTATTTCGTAGGGACGAATATTCAAAACCCAAAGAAAAATGATGAACCTTAATTAAATTATCAACAACACAACAAAGTTTTGGGATAGTTCAAAATTATTAGGAATCTGATACTTTTAGGATAGGACTTTTTCGTTCCTTTCCTTGATATAAAATTTTAAATTGCTCCACTATGCTTTATTTGGTAGAGCTTCTTATTTATTTGTTTTGGTTTAAAGATCTAAACAATTTCCTATAAAAATTAGTGAATTAAATTGAAGGCTTGGGAGACTAATCACGAGTGAATATAAATTGTATGGAACTTGATTAAACCTCATGATGCCTAGAAGATCTAGAAAACGAATTTGAAAACCCAAGGCCTAAAATCTAGAAGAATTAGGCTAGGCTATATAAAGGTAAACATAAATAACTCATTTTTCTTTTCTTTTGGGTGTACTACGCTTCCCATCCCATCTAAAATTTCATATGTTTGTTTATATGATTATGTTGTTGCCTTCAGAAAATAAAAGTTTTCTACTGCAAGAAATTTTTAAAAATCTAAAATAAAATGAAATAGAAACCCTAGGCAAATTACCATATGCATTTCATATTATATATACTCTTCTCCTCATATGCTTTCCTCGCATAATGTAGGGCCCATCTAACCTATGAGAATTACAATCACGTCTAGAGAAATATTGTATCATTTTTGTAAGCCAAAGGCTATGCTTTAATAGGGTTGTAATTGAGTCGAGTCAAAGCAAATATAGAATGGATTGGATTTGGCTTGTTGATATTATAAGTTCGTGTTCATCTCAATAATATTCGTGCAAACCATTTACATGTATGTTCATAATTGCTTCTTTAAACCTTTAGTAATTATATTTGTTTTGTACCGGATTTGTATATTAATTGAATGAGTATGTAAATGAATTAATAAACAAGCTAAAAATTTATATGAGTAATCGACTTTTCATATAAAGTTATTTAGAAAAGAATTTATAAAAATAAGCAAACAATTAATTAAATAAATTCAAAATTGGTATATAGCTACTTTACACTAATTAAATAACATAAAATATAAGTTGCAAGCAAATTTTTTGGATTCCAATAAGAAATAATAGGTACTAATAAATTAATTATTTGAATAAAAACAAACATGCCAAAATTATTGGAAGGGAAACGTCGGGGTGAGTTTGTTAAAACTTGTGCAAACCGAGGCTCGTGGAAAGG
>NW_018215060.1:0-1240 GCF_001263595.1 Phalaenopsis equestris | reverse complement strand
ATATATTCTTTCTTCGTTAAACGGTTATTATTCTCATATGACCTGCAGCATTCTGGTTCCAAATGGTAACAGTGACACGTAGACAATGATATTCTTATTATATAAAAATGGGCAAATACGTTTTAACAATTTGAGTACAAGAAGACTTTTTTTATATTTCTTTGTGACATTATCTGCATCTTTGTTTGAGTTATGGAGGGGGAGAGCACAGTCGGTATGAAGGGTAGACATAGCAGATATGCTGTTTCAGGTAGGTGCCAGCAAGTATGGAGTGCGGAGAACACAGCCGGTAGGCTATTTCTGGGTGGCGGCAGCAAGTATGGAGGTTGGGGGGGAGAGAAGGCCGGACAGGGAGTTGGCGGGCCACAGATCTGAGGAAAACAACAGGTGGGTGGCTTTTCTGGAAACAACAACAAAGTGGAGCGGCAAGGGGAAGGAAGCAGGCGTGGGAAAGGTATGTAGGAAGGGTATCAGAAGGATAAATACCACATCGGGAATGAGATACAACCGGAACACTACTCAGAACCTTTGGATATAACCCTAAAAGAGAAAAGGGAGACGCTGACGGCCGTTCCAAAACAATCACATAAAAAACTAACTCTAAAACATAATAGAAGCAAATATATAATACTATGATAACTAGGAGTCGGCCCCTTCCCTTGGGCAGCATACCCAGGGTTAGGAGGGCCAGCCAGCCCCTCCCAACCCTCGACCGAACTAGTCCTGGGTTCCCCTAGGCGCCATGGGTCATGAAGTAGTGGTATTTTTGCTGTGATATAAAAGCTTTGGCTGGGAAGCGTGGACAATGAGTTGTCGGGCAATAGATATGAGGAAAACAACAAGTTGGTGGTTTTTTTAGAAATGACAGCAAGGTGGAGTGGCGAGGGGAAGGAAACTGATTTGAGATGTGGGAAGGGTATCAGAAGGATAAACACCACCTTTGGAATGAGATGCACCGAGAGCACTACTCGAAACCCTTAGATATAGACCTAGAAGAGAAAATAGATGCGGACGACCTTCCCAAAACAAAAACATAAAAAAACTAACACCAAAGTTTCAAATAAGAAAATATATAATATTATGACTACTAGGAGTGGGCCCGTTCCCTTGGGTGACACTCCCTAGGGTTAGGAGGGTCAGCTAGCCCTTCCCAACTCCTAGACCAAACCTGTCCAGGGTTCTCCCAGATGCCACGTGTCAGGAAGTAGTGGTATTTTTTATGTGATATAAAAGATTTGGG
>NW_018215059.1:0-1240 GCF_001263595.1 Phalaenopsis equestris | reverse complement strand
TATAGTTATAAGAGTTTCATCATACTTGAAGAAATGCATCCGCAACAGTCGCGTAGGTGAAACTCCTTTAACCCTTTGTATTTTCTTTCTCAGTCAGCCCTAGGAATAGTTTTTACTAGGTAGTATGGGTTAGGTTGTCCACACAAGGTAACTTGGCCGGTTGACACTAGTCGGACCAGTCATATGCATTTGATTGGTCATTTTGTGGTGTCGTCGTGGGTTCTTTGCCCGCGCTAGGCGAGTTGGTCGACTGGCATCGGTTAGCACGGCCACACGCCAATTGACTGGTTGTTGATTTCTCAAAGAAAGCCCTATGTTAGGAGTCACATTCATGGCCACATTCCTCTGCGAATTCGAGTGACCTCCCATTGTGAACCTTAGATCTAAATTATAGTGTGTCGAAATCTCAATTTCGCATAGTTTTGGTCCTTCCAACTTTTTTTTGAGGGGTTGGAATGGTTGGATTTTGAAGAATGGGAAAAACTTTGTAATTAACACATTGTACAAGATCGTAGAAGGATTGTAGGACTGAAAAAACTAGGTAGCTAGTTTGTCCTACAACTGGTGGAGAACTTCTCATACGAGGACTCAATGGATGAAGTTTTTCATGCTGCACTCCAAAGTTGGAGGCGGCTATGTTGCAAATCCAAGTGTCATACCCAATGTACCTATGTGAGATCAATATGACGAATTCGACGTGTTGTCGAAGTATTTTGGGTTGCATTGCTTGCATGCTCTTTTGTGGCATCTTGCATTTTGTATGTTTGATCTCAATAGCACTTCGGTTCAATCGACCGCTCTGGCATTATCGACCGAATTCTTTGGGTTTGATCGACCGTCTCGGGCCAATCACCCAATCCTTTAGGTTCAATCAACCGTCATATGTCGATAGCCTGCTTTACGTGCAATTAGCTGCCCCTGGTCGATTACCCTTTCTTTTGGGTTTGATCGGTCATCCCAGGCTGATCACCAGATCCTTTGGGTTCAATCAACTGCCCCACGTCAATCACCTACTTTGGTCACCCGCTTTGAGTGTGATCGGTCATCCGGGCTGATCATCCTTTATGTTGGGTTTGATCGTTTGTCTCATGTCAATCACCCGATCCTTTGGACTCGATCGACCATCACGTGTGATCACTCGCTTTGGGTGTGATTGTTTGTTCCGGACCGATTATCCATTCTTTTTTATTTGATTGATCACCCCATGTCAATCACCCAATCCTTTATGTTTGATCGGTCG
>NW_018215058.1:0-1240 GCF_001263595.1 Phalaenopsis equestris | reverse complement strand
AATCAGTAAAAATAAGAAGATAACTCCGCGAAAATCAACCATCTCGTACCTATTGGCAAGCATCATGTTGGAAGTAACGACGAACTTGACGCCTGCGATGTTCTCAATAGCAAGGTTGATGAAAAACCCTACGCAGGCGGAGAAGATGCCGATTAGGAAGCAGAGTGCCCATTTGAGGAACAATTTCCGAAATATCTCAACTCGGCCATTACGCGCACGCCGATCCTGGTTCACCAGCACGCTCTCCGCGATCCTGCGCCGCACATTCGTTACTCAATTCATTGATCGGGAAAATAATAAAAATACAGGGGCAGGGAGGAGGAGGACATAGAAGGAGTACTCAAAGTCGAGGCTTTCGATAGGGCAGACACGTGAGCCGACGAGAGCGAGCTGTGAGGTTGATTTGTGCTCGACGAGGAGGGGCTCTGTTTCGTCGGCGGCGGCCTTGATCGCCATTGGAGAGGAGAAAAGGGCAGAAACGACGACACGCGAATCTTCTGGCTGGGCTACATAGTTGCGAGGGAGGAAGGTGGTACGGTACTGAGCGAAGTGGAGAAGTTGGGAGGAAGAAGGCTTCAAAGGTGTTGTCTTTGTCGTGTACCGGGAGCCGAGGGGAAACGGAAGCAACTGCCGGGACGGTTTTTTTAATGAAGGAAATGAAACGAGTTAGGTTGAGAAGGAATATGATTGCATCAATTGTCGTGCTGCTACTTCCTAAAAATCGGGCATTATAAAAACGGTTTTAAAAATAAAAAACAGATTTTTATGACGTCGAATAAAAAGTCAGTTGACTTAATATTTATTTATATTGATTTAGGATCAATTTTGATATTTAGTAAACCCAATAGATTAAAAATATAAATAAATGAGATTAATTTTTTGTTGTAGAAAATACATGGTGGTAAAAGAACAATTTTTATGTGTTAGTATTGTACAATGATTTAACATATATATAGATAAAGTGTTGAAAGAAATAAGTCAAAAAAAATTTACATAAAAAGTTTTGAAAGAAAGAAAAATCATGGGGTCTTCATCCACTATTGTTGAGTGCTTGTAATTTGTGGCGATGGAGTAATATAGTCATAAGAAGAATAACCATGATAATTGTGGTTCAACAATCATCGTGCTCAGGAACCATGGGGAGCGTAGAACACCTTTAGTCTCCTCTTCTATGTCCAGTATAGGATTATGATACTAAAATATTATAAATATAAATATCAAATTTTAGGTGTTTGTGTTG
>NW_018215057.1:0-1240 GCF_001263595.1 Phalaenopsis equestris | reverse complement strand
GAGTTTCTAATGGCGAGGGTTCCTTTTCTAGTCCTATAAGAATGGTCAACAGGAAATTCATATGGCTAGACCCTAAGTTATTAAGGAGGAAACTAGACATCAACCAAAAATGAGGTCAACAACTGGATCCTAGTCGTTTGAGTGAATAAAATCTCAATCTCCTCAAGCCAGCGAGCTAGGGATCCAGATGATGTCTGACATCCATCAGTCGCTTGCCAGTGAGTTTTGGCAGGATTTATTGGGTGATCAACCCGACCATCCTCACTCTTATCTAGTCTATTGATGTAGTCTCCGACACCACGGTCGAGTCCTCATCAGTGCATGTTGGAGGTGAATCATCTCCAAGAACATTCGACTCAACTGCACCAAAGACAACGTTAAAAAAAAAGAAAAAAAAAGCAAAAAATTGAACGTAATAAATAAGGACAATACTTTTCATTCCAAGGAATTCCTCCAACTAGGTCCCTGCGATTGACACTATGCTCTTAATGAGATGGGAGGTGGCATCTCTTAATGGGATAGGAGGTGGCATAACAACCTTAGCCTCTTGCGCCTTGGGTGATGACAGAGCACTAGCAGCTTCCTGTACAGTCTTATCAGTTGGCCGGTCTTGAGCTGTTGTATGAGGTTAAGCTAATGAATTGGCACTCGGGCCGCCCAATCCACCTCCATCATCTGCTAGATTTTTCCTCCACCAAGAATAATGAAAAGAGTTTAGACAACCCACTTAATCTACAAGCTCGCCTATTTTATGCTTACTGGTAGTGACTTTCTTCTTCTTCTTCTCACCTTCTAGACATCATTGTGTTGTCAACTTCACAAAAGTGGCAAACATCATCTTTTTGCTCTAAAGCTCATTGGGAGGGATTTATGTTCTCTATAAAATTTTTTGGAAGCCAACCGATGCAGACAAAGAGATGCAAAACAAATATAAAATATCAAAAGAGTCCCGTCACTCCCTATTTATAAGAATCATGAGCACGAAAATCCAGAGAGTTTAAGTATTGAAGCTCATATTATAAAATAAATGATATCTAACTTTTATTTAATTCTCTTAAACTTAGGGAAATGTTACTTTCAACAAGTAATATAATCGGGGCAATAAAATATGCACTTTAAGAATGCGCCAGTGCAGATCCTGAGGAGATTTAATAGTACAAAAGAAAGGAAGTTCAACAAAGGAGGGCTCAACGACATGAGACAAAGAGGCTCACTTATCCAATTGGATGCAATCATCCAA